>NC_082399.1:10989879-11175306 GCF_031168955.1 Gadus macrocephalus
ATACATATGTTCAATGTACATTGTATCTTCCGTGCTTCTTCCCTCCAATTGCATACCTGCAATTTCAATTGGCCCATATAGTCTTTTACAACCCCTATCGAGCTGTTTTTCCTTACAACTTTTAACCGCCACTTTTCCGTTCGTTCATTCACTGTTCCTCCATTCAAATTCTCCTCTTTACACAACTTTACGACTTCACTCGTAGCACTGGCAGCAACACAAAATACAACACACACACTCAACGTGCACTCGCACACACACACACACACACACACACACACACACACACACACACACACACACACACACACACACACACACACACACACACACACAAAAACACAAAAACACACACAGGCGCGCCCAACCCTTGCCTGGCAACCGTTGCCCTGTCAACAAGAATGTGTCTGTTCTGGTGGAGCTACTCAAGAGCCAGAGTTTGTGAGCAGGGCTGCCCTGTAGAAACAGCTGTGGAGGGAGGGCCGCCATCAAAAGAACCCAAAAGAACTCTGCACGCAACTCCTTTGTTGCGTGCATCCATTCAATTTCTCATTACCAATGAGACCCCTTTCTTTGGTTCTGTGTTGAGGTTCCTGGCAGCGTGTGCAGCTTTTAAGACCAATAAGTATAGCAGAGGACAACGGAGGGAGAGGACAATCGGTGCGTAATGGGGGCTATAACCGCATGTATTTATTGACTCAGAAAGTGTTCAATGTTCACTAACAGTAGAGTCTGTTGACTTTTCACCATCTATCCCCCTATTGGCTGGGAGGTCTATGATTCCTTACTACTCCCTCCCCGGTGCTCGTCAGTCCTTTGTTTTAGCCACTTTTATTTTGCAATGAAGACAGTCAATCAACCATCAAAAAATGTCACGTTTCCTAAAAGGACGCACAATGTGACGCACTTCACTGGGACAAAGGGAGAGAAAGAAAAATTTAGGAACATCCCATAATAAAAACCGATTAAAATGGGGCTGGGCAAACACAAATTAAACAAATATGAATACAATGAAATATTCATGTGGTAATGACAGTTTAGTCAGTGAGTCTTGAATACAGTCTGAATACTCTACCTGTATGTGTGTTCTGTCTTAAATCTCCACTCGAATACAACCGTGGAAAGGAAGCCCCACCTTCAAACCAAGCCTGTTGGTTTCAAGAGAGTCTGGCTGCAGACATCCACCCACACGAGCAGACATCCACCCACACGAACTTCCGCTGCAGACATCCACGCACCGAAACATCCACCAGCACACCGGAGATCAGAAAATAAAAAATAAAAATCGGAAAATAAAATAAAAATCGGGCGTTACGTAATGTGTTTACATAAATGAACGGCCGTTACGTAATGTGTTTACATAAATGGACGTAATAAATTACGGTATAAAATCGAATAAACGCTTCCGGTTTTGGACAGAAGACTTGACACTCGCTGGTGGCTGTTCGTCTTAATATCATAAGGTTTGACTGCACTCCAACATATTTAGGCCTATCATATTGCACTTTTGCATTCCTACATTCTTACTCTGAACCATCATTCATTTAATATCTGCCTATCTGGCTCTAATTGTCTATAATATTGTCTTACCTTGTGCTGCTGGACCACCTTATTTGCCCATTTTTAAATACGACAAACTCAAGTCTGTGTTTTAACTTAGGTCTGTGTGTAACCAAAGTCAATAAGTAAAGTCATGAAAAAATCCGGTAGGATACATATCCGGCATGCTATCTCTGCTACGTTGCCGCTCCTGCAGGAACTAAACAAATATGCTACATGTGGTGGTGCAAACTGTTAGCTCGTTTGCAAAAAAACAACTCTGTGTTTATTATGTTCAACTATTGGTAGACTCTGTCTCTCGGTCAAGTAAGGCCTTCAAAAAATGGTCCAAATATGGGTGGTGGCAGATAAGGACCTGTGAATAGATTCGCAGTTTCAATATTTGCTAAGGCTAAGCTTGTGTGACGGATGTAGTCTGATGTTTTCAAACGGGTTATAACGTTAGCGGCAGGAACTTTTTTTTTTTTTAAGAGCCTGAATATTTAGGTAGATCTCAAGTAAAAGAGGTATCATACCATGTCATTACAGATGGCCTGTAAAGCCCTTTGATACTGTCACGTTAATTAAGGGCTATTCAATTACAATAGACTTGCCTTGATTGATTTGACTCATCAAAGGATTTAGATGCTGGGATGACTGTGTATTGTTGAACTCATGGACCACTGGTAAATGATACAATGGCTATGGTATGTTTGTAACCTGAATTCCAGATTCAAGAGCAGATGATTTTCACCTTTATTATTAGAGGAAATGTAAGAAGGCATGTTAACTTGTTTTTTGTGTACTTTCTATGCAGTGGGTTGTAGTATGTTTGCTGTGCCACCACCACAATATAAAGGTATGATTAGTGTGATGTTCCAGTGAATTCAAAGTTTTATTCAAACAGTGCAGTGCGATTTTTAAACATAAGTAAACGGCTCGCAAACATATTTGAAATGCAACCATTGACTGCTGGTTTACTTATAACTTTATTGTATTCTTTTCTTGGATCTGTCCTTCCCAGGGTAACAGAGGGTTTCCGCAAAACGCTTTTAGCCTACATGTCTGAGTTGCTGTGTCGCGAGATTGCATAATTTCCCACACATCTAAAATGTGCAGCAATAATTTCAACCCTAACCACAAGCTTCTCATTCTTTACTCTAACCCTAAAACCCCACTGAACGTGTCTGGCCACAGAGGACAGAGTGAGTTCCTGCTCTGCCCCCCCCCCCCCGTCCATGACTCGGCTTCACTCCCAACTCCACTGGCTACACCCCCAGGCCGCGCTCGTCCATCTACGAAACATAAACTGCGTTGACAATCCTAACCCTGAAAGCGAGAGAGGGCCGACCAATCGAATCGGATCAATGAGTCGGGGTGAGGCAGAGTGCAAATGCTATGTAAATGTAAATATTTGGGCCCTTGAGCGTTGGACGTCTCCTAAGCCACCTTGTGCTGCCTCGCAGTGCCCCCTTCGTTGGCTGCCAAGTCCTGGAGAGAGGCAGGGAGTTTGTGGTGAAAGTTTAACCCTTGTATTAATTAGGTTGTGTGGGTGTGTTCTTTTGTGCATTACTGTGTATTCATTAACTTTCTGCAGGCAACCTTTCACCTTGGCCGTGAGGTTGGGCTGTTTGGAACGCTGCAGACAGTTGAACAATGAGCGAAGCGTAAGGGTCATAGAGTTAAGGACTACATTTAACCAGATCTGCATTCTTTCTTTAAAGGAAATGTGGTTAGTCTGGTTGACACGTGGGTCAGGGTTAGTCTCAGTACAAGACACTACAGTGGCCTAAAGTTTCAACATGCTAGAACAATTTAAAATGCTGTAGTGATCAGATGCTGTGAACAACTTTAACAAATTGTATCTAATGTCTGAAAATCACAGAAGCTTCTTTTAAAAAACAATATCTTCAATTGCTGTTTTTCCACGGGCTTTGCTCTAACATATAAAGATATATATATATTGATTAATACATATATGCTGTACTGACTATTTACTGTTGTGTTTTTCTTGTCAAATCTCTGGGTTCCTATGAATATTTATCTGTATAGTTCTCTCGTGATCAAGGACTCCATCTCACTGAGACTTCCTTCTTTGATAAAGGATTACAAAATCTGAATTCGACATCCTGAGGCCCACTGCATTCACACACGCGCATGCATTTGCAAATGTACACACACTTATCTTTTATGCACAAAATGCATGCTCTGTTATCTTACACGCACTTGCCCACACCACACACTGGGGTTTTGTATCCATGTCGAGGGAGTACACACACACACACACATACACACTGAACCAAAATGTTCAGTGAAGTTGGAGGGTACTTAGGTAGTGGGTCACATGTTTTGGCACTAATCCCAGTTATGCAAACCTTCATTAACCCGGAGAAATCTCTTTAAGACTTAAGTAAATGAATATACGATGCCAAATAAAACAAACGGATTGCCAGAAAAATCCTGGATTCCGTTCATAAATTCATACATACATCATTATGACCACTGATCATGAAATAACAAAGCGACGCAGCCTCTGGAAAAATAAAACATCAGCCATGTTAACCTGGGCTTTCATGTCCTCCCATTGGTTGACATATCATCTGAGCCAGACCATAAATAAAACAGACCCCTGTGTGTGTCCCCCCCATGCCAGCTCCCATTAGCCAATCAGAGGCACTCATGAAGAGCGCCAGGTTTTATTTTAGTGTGTTTATGAAAGCACTAAAGGGATAACCGTGGGGGGGGGGGGGCTTCTTAAGGTTGAAAGACGAGTAAACAAGTTATACACCACATTGGCAGTGACTGCACGTTTTAACCGCCTGTTCTACATCACTAAAAACACAAACCCTTTGCCACAGGTTAAAGCAAAGTGGGATCCCCCCCCCCCCCACACTTCACAAACACATACACATGCATGCAGGCACCTCTCTCTCCCTGTTCTTCCACTTCCATCGCAGATTGGGCCATCATTCACCCTGCTGTCGTGGAATTACATTAGAGCTGGACGGCTGTACCTATGCATCAACTTAACCGCTCTCCCGGTCTGCGCCTTATCCGGGCTGAGGAATAGGAAAGTACCTTTTCACAAATATCATGTGCTGAAGCTGTAGGAAAACATAAGTATCTGTTGTCTGCTGCATGATGATGAAGAGGCAACAATTAAGATGATTCCTCGTCTTGAGATTAATGTGTAATCTCTACGGGGGTAGGAAACGTGGGTAAAACTATAATCAACCACAGATCGAGATGTGTATTTCCTCTGTCTACGATGCCTTCCTGTTTTCTTCCTGTATGTGTGTCTTTGTCTGTGTGTGTCCTTGTTTGTGTGAGTGTCTGTGTGTGAGTGCGTGCGTGTGTGTTTGGGCTTGCGTTCGTGCGTGTCTACGTGAGTGTGTTTTAGTGTTTGTGTGTGATTACAAAGGTAATACAAAGCTTCTTCACTGCTTGAATGCGCCTCCAACAATTACTGAATTAGTGAGTGAATGAATGAAGGAGAGATCTGTTGAGAGTAGGGCCCGACCGATTCATCGGCCTGCCGATTTAATCGGCCGATTATAGCCTTTTTGAAAATAATCAACATCTGCCAAAAAGACGCCGATTACAAACGATAATTTTTTTTTTATATATTTTTTTTTTTGGAAATTTTATTGCGCTTAGTATCCTGCAGATTGCTTTCCTACTCGCCTTGCTAACCAACAACTTTAGCTGGAGTAAAAAAGAGGAGATTGAATTTTACCGTACAACATGAAAGCACGCTCGCTCAGGCAGCTGCACGCTCACCTCACCAATGTACACAAGACGCGTTGTTTGAGCATGTTGTGCCTGTTTTTCTTTAGGTCCCAGGCCATGTTAATTTGTTATACTGTAGACTCTAACGGTGAGACCATACTGCTCAGCACGCACGTGTTAGTCACTGCTCACGAGCGCAGCACATTGGGAGTTATTTATTTTACATTTTACATTACACTCATTTTTGACTGTAAATGTATTCTAAAACACTCAAAGGTTCTGCATTCAATTCACATATTCGTCAAAAGTGTTTAAAGTATATTTAAGGTATCAAAAACTACGTTTTATATGCCTTTTTTTTGTTTTGCTTTTAATCAGCCGATTAAATCGTAATCGTAATTTTTCTCTGAAAATAATCGGCATCGGCACTCAAATCAATATCGGTCGGGCCCTAGTTGAGAGACGACGAGTCTGCAGAGAGACGCACAGCCGTAAGGATGTAAAAACCTTCAGTAAAGTTAGGTCATACAATGAGGCAAATAGATGCTTTTTGACCCTCCCATGAATGGGTTAGTTTGTCTACTAACACAGGTCTCCAACATAAACAGGTCGCCAGTGTTTACAGGAATGGAGACATGTAGAGGGGTCTTGTTGTGTTTGGCCCCTCCATCTGGAGGTCGGGGCAGTTATCACACCCAGGAGGGAAGCCCCCCTCTTTTGACCCACCCAACTGTTTCAAAGCCTTGCCCAACCGGTTCACTCATGGACGACCGGGACATCTTGTGTATTTTCTCAAGAGCAGTGTTGAGGTTGTTTCATACTAACTTCAACGGACACATTCTACCTGTAGAAGGCATCCTCACGCAAGATTTCTAAACCAACCTTAATTGATGTGTACCAAAAAATAAGTCCATACCCAAAAGTCCCTATGGATTAAAGTGTCTGCACAATGGGCTAAATAGTCATAAATCTGAACTAAGTTTGCTAAATGTTGTGGGTTCCTATCTACGTGCCATCGCCCGTCATGTAATCTGACACCCCTGAGATTCTCAATATTGGGAGAGGGGAGTACCAAAGTGGCACCAGGCTCCACATGACTTTGTTGTATCTATCACTCTGGGCTCCAGCCTGGTGTATGCTCTGAATCCTTTTCAATTGAAAGCAACAGTTTCCATGGTCCTGGAATTGGAATGCTATTTTAAATTGACTGTCCGTTTAAATCGTGAATTCATTTAATCATGAAGCATAACTCAGATGCTCTCTATTGTTACGAGAGTGTTTCAATTTCAGACGCCCTGCCCCTTCTGTCAAATCATTAACCCTCTTGAACAGGCTGGTCAATAGAAAAATAACAAAAGGCTCTCGGTGTTTGAGTGTTTCTAGAAAGTAACGGTCCCTCATTCTCTTTTCAACTGTTGCTGCTGCGCTGCTTGTCAGTAAAGCGGTGCATTCCTGCAGAGCGAATGAATGAAGAGTCTGATGAGAACATATTTTCATAGAAAAATAAAAAATTCAATGATGGATGCAAACCTCCCCGACCCGTCAATCTCCTACATTCCAGATTATTCTCTGATTGTGAAGGTGCAACTTTCTCACTGCGATATCAAACAGCAGAGGTTCGAAACATATTCCACAGAAGAGTAAAACCAAAAAACTAAAACTTCCGGGAAAAAAATTGAATTTTATAATTTTTAAAAGTACTTAAAAAAAACCTTAAGTAAGTTTCGGCCAGAGCTGATTTGTTTTCATTCTGGCGATGCCGCGGCCTCTCTCCCCTGTCTCCACGCGCCTCTATACACTAAGCAGGAAAACAGGTGCCCCAGGACAGGGGGGGAGAGAGGGGGAGCTGGCCACGCCTTACACCTCAGGCCCTGCATTCCTCCACTCAGCGCAACGAGGCTAACCTGGGGAACCAGTGGAGCGGAGGCTCCTAAGACCTGCTGCACTTCCTGTCTGCTACACAAACGGACCCACATACACACACACACACAAACATATGGCATATACATTCATATACAAAGACACACGCGCAGACACGACACATAGACATACATGCACGCAGGCACGCAAACAAGTACACACGCATTCGCATGTGCACACTCACACAGGCGCACGCATATACACACATAGGCAGGCACTGTTTATGTGTTTATGATCGGTTATCTAAAGTCGTTAGATATACCCCCACTCTGCCAGTTTGCTTCACAGCATTTCAGGTAGACACGTGAAATGACCAACTGTCTAGAAATTAACATGCATCAGCCAGCGATAATCTTTTCCATTTCAAAATCAATTAATGTATGTTAAAAATCTAAAAAACTGTTTTAACAGGGACATTTCCCGGGGAAATCTATAGCTTGGGACAGATCAATACGGATCACTATAGGGACTTTCCCCAGAAACTGAGATGTCTGAGGACCCTAATACACACACGCACACACACACACACGCACTCATACACAAACATACATAGAAATGTGCACAGATACACCCTTCCGTCCCACATAGACACAGTCAAATGCACAAACACCGGCAAGCCCATGTATAGTAAAAACATGTCAACATATGGATATTGACTTAGAGTCTCCATACGCCCAAAGGTGAATGCTACAGTCAAAAGAAACAGAACCACATATAACCTTTACGACCCCCTGGAAATCCCAGGTGAAGATTTAAACAAATGATCGCGGGGAGAAGGGAAGGCCCAAGTAACGAAGTCACGCCATAAAACCTGTTTTCCACAGCCACAGGGAACAGAAGGGAGTATCGTGTTACCAGAGGGAGCGCGCTTCACGTGTGATCTATAGAACATCTGTATTTGAACGGGCTGGGGAATGTATGTTACCTTAATGCATGCTACCTGAATGCATGCTAGCTGAATGTACGGTAACTGGATGTACGCTAACTGGATGTGGGCTTACTCAATGCGTGCTAACCGAATACGTGCTAATGCTAACTGAATGTGCGCTAACTAAATGTACGCTTAGTGAATGTGTGCTAACTGAATGGATGCTAACTGAATAAATGCTAACTGAATGTGTGCTAAATGAACGTTGGCTAACTGTAACGTACGCTAACTGAAAATGTGAAGATCTATACAAATCCTGTTCAGGGATGGCTAGAGGAGAAGCATGTGAATGCAAACTGAATGTATGCAATTTGATTATCGAGATACAATCCTCACAATAGCATAGCACACATAACACAAAAATGAATCACTGATGGTCACGAGATAGTGTCTTGGCATTGGCACGCACACAAGCTGGTTTTAGGGAAGGTGATGACGGATTAGAAATAAGATGGTTGAAATAACAACATGTTCTGCACTGTAAGTCAGCAAGTCAGGAGCCTTTTCCTCCAGACCAAAAATAGAGAAAAAGATTGGTTTATAATTGGTTCACACTTAATGCACGCTGGTTAAAAAGAAAAATGAAAGCCCTAACAGCTGTTATGCTCATACAAACACGATACATTCATGTGTACAAAAAATACTTGACGTTTCGCCAGCAAGAGCGGTCCATGTTAATCGGAGTAACACCTTGGAATGGTTCACATCATCATCGTCACAGTTGTGAGACTGAGAAGATGCTCATCGCAGACTTGTGTGTGCACGTATGTCTTTGCGGTTTGCATACTTGTGTCTGTGTGTATTATCCAAAGCAGGTGTGCAGATAATGCTGCCTAATGCTGCATCTTTCGATTTCATTTCGAATGAAAGCATATGTGTTTCTGGAGACCTTTCGGAACAGTTACCCCTGTTAAAAGGTCATTAAGGCCTGCCAACAGATTTTGGGGGGGCGGGGGGGGTTGGTATTTAAATAGACCACACTGTCTCCTCTCTCTTTCTCCCTCTCTCATCTATCTCGGAGCAGCGCATACTGAGCACATAGCAACCCTGCCCGCTTCCATGGCAACGCTAGGCGCTCCACTTGTCGTCGAGGTGGGCAGCGGGGAGTGGGGGCTGGAGTGCGTGCTGTGGTTCATATTCAACCAATGTCCTGCTCCCCATGTTGTGCACAGTCCACCCTCCCAGCTGTGCTGAATTCCCCCGAGTAAAGTCAAGAACACACAGCCACACAGTTTCTTGTTTTCTGCATCTCACTTCCATTATTCTGCACTTCTTCGATGATGTTGTTTGCCGATGTTGTCAAGGACACTGTGAGCTGTACAACTTCCCTTCACATCTTGTATACTGAAATAACATAACTTTTCAGAGAAATAGGAAATGGACGTGCGTGTGCGACCTGTCTTTTTGTTTGTGTTTCTGTTTTGTCCTTAATGTATTCAACACATGCACAGCCAACTAACCGACCAGGACGTGGAAGAAAGTTGTATTCAGAAATGTAGACTCATCACCACCGTTTCAACAATCAGAAATAATCCCATAAGGACTATTTTACCTTTACTGCATTTTGCATAAAATGCCATCTGGCCAATGGCAGCGGGCTGTCTTGTTCTGATACTCTTTGAGTTCTGCACTCTCCCATCTCTCATCATCATCCTCATTATCATCATCCTCATCATCCTCATCCTCATAATTTAACAGGACTTTCTGAGGAAACAAGGGCCTCACCAGGGGGGTTGTTTCAAATAGTCAGACTTGACCTTGCTTTAATTAAAACGAATATTACACAAGGGAGGGGGAAATAGAAAAAAAGTACATTGCTGGAGGTCGTGTGGGAGGGCGGGTTGGATGTGTGATGGAGGAGTAGGTGGAAAATCGGTGCTTCCGGGACAGTATGGGAATCAGGGGGGGGGGGGGGAAGGGTTTCTTGGTTTGGCGGTGAGGGAGGTTGGGTGACAGGAAGTGGAGAGATAAACTGCTAATGACATTCCATGGGATGAGTGGGTAACGGCCGGGGGGGACCTGGGGCCTGGCGCTGGCTCGGGGGCCTTTTGTCCCCCCCGCCGCCGCGGCGGTACCGAGGGGTCGGTGTTGGCTTACACCAGGGGTCGGTTCAAAAGGCAGAACTCATTGTTAAGGTGCAGCTCGAGTAATAGGAGGAGGGGCTCCAAAAGGGCCTTTACATTCAGGGGATTCTGGGGGGGGTTCGCCCTCCAAAATGTGTAAAAAAAGGCGGCCGCCTGTGCTTATCCATCAATATTGTGAACGGTGCGATGTTAACCAGTGGTTATCTCTGACTCTGAGATGATCTTTCACAGACCACGATGAATAAGGGTGAATTAGTTCACACGAAAACATGCAACCATTTCCAGACGATCTTTTTCACTGCTTCATATGTTCCCCTTTCCCTAGTGAGGTGGGCTCTTGCATGAACTTCCCCTTTTGCTTAACGTTACCAATGAAGAGTCAGTGGTACGGCATAGACTCTCCATGCGGGCCCTTCCTGTTAGACGTGGACCCGGCCCCCCGCCCCCCCATCTCTTCCCATGAGTCCCCACTACTATTCCTCCCTGGGCGTCAGGTCAGGGCTGTCTCATTTCGTCTGTTGATTCAGGGCAGGTGAAGCCCTTCACTCTGAGACTGGAATTATGACCGGCACTACACACAAACTCCAGTGAACTCTGTTTGACTTGTTGTCCAAACACACTCGTTGTATACCCTTGTTCTATTAATAGCCGTAACCAACAGAAATTGTCTGCCCTGGCTGACCTCACACACAACAGACTGTGGAAGTGTTTTTCCAATTTACTGAGGGGTCCGCATCATCGCTTTTGTGCTCAGCCACTGTTTATTGTCGGGGCTCTGGATGGAGGATATGTCCTTATTTATAATCGCAGCTCAATAAAGCCCAGTTTTATCCGGGTTCTGACCAGAAAATAAACATTACCATTATCATACAAAACATCCTCAAAGTCGTTGCCGACAACATGGCCATTACACCTTGAGGAAACAAACCTCTGTAATCATACGCTCCCTGAACCTATGTAACCGTATCTTTTCCACGTCATAAGAACTCACTCAAGACCATTTGTCAGTATCAGCTGTCCATTGGTCAGTATCAGCTGTCCATTGGTCAGTATCAGCTGTCCATTGGTCAGTATCAGCTGTCCATTGGTCAGTATCAGCTGTCCATTGGTCAGTATCAGCTGTCCATTGGTCAGTATCAGCTGTCCATTGGTCATTATCAGCTGTCTTCTGGATCACATCTTAAATGAGAGACCCCTAGAGGGTTTCAGGATCTGGTACTACTCTTTGTATTCATCTTGTTTTGTGTTTCGAACCAAAGAAATAATGTTCTGCACTTACACACAGCTCTGCTCTTATATCCCCTGTGAGTGGATATTGTGTTCTAATGTGTTAACATGAGCCACACAAACTCTCACAGTGTTGGGAGACAACACAGTTTTTCAGAATCTGAATACTTGTTATAAAATGATGGTATTTCTATACAGGTATACATTAATTAATACATCAACAAAATGAAAAAAATGTTTATAGGGTTCAAGCTGTGTCATAATTCTGCTGAACCACACATCAATTCTCATAGTTGGGGTCTCTGAGGGTGTAGCCCACCCATTGGTTCACACCCTCGCCCTCTCTGCTTAACCTCAGCACCGCCATGCTGGATGCATGTGTTTACAAGGCAGAGCTGGAATGTTGACATTTTACACACACACACACACACACACACACACACACACACACACACACACACACACACACACACACACACACACACACACACACACACACACACACACACACACACACACACACACACGTGTTGCTCACCTTTGGGCTTGTCGGCCACTTAGTTGATCGCCTGAGCATGGTGACATTTACTTTCTGTTTTTTTTATTATTATTTTTTAAATGAGTGTAACCCCTTCTATGTTTGCTTGTCCAGGGGGTTGAGGGAATATATGTTGCCATGTTGGTTTACAACTTGCTGTGTCTATTTGCTCTGAGAATTCAGATTAAGGATGTATAGAATGGTATGTTGTTACGTCCTGCACTATGTTGAATATGGAAAGGTGTAGAAAATATTTGGATTGGAGCAGGTTCAAAGGTCAGAGGGGCCAGCCCACCGAGACTATGAAGCAAATTACATAAAATCAGCGATCAATCCACACCTTCAATCCCTCCAACCCCAGCTATCCAACCATGGCGTTCAGGCCCTTGCCGCTACGCTGCAAGTCACACATCAGAACCAGCATACGTTGAGGGCTACAGCACTGAGGGACCCAAAGGTTAAAAGGAAATGCTTAGAAAGATGATGTTATCGATGTAGCGACGGCCCGCCCCCGCCCACTGACTGACAACCAGCACAGGTCATTCGGATATATGGTTGGATGGGGGGGGAGGGGGGGTTTGGGGTGCAGACCACAAGGGAGACACACTGAGGAATCGCACCGCATGGTGGGTAAACGCATGGTGGGGGGGGGGGGGGGGGGGGGGGGGGGGTGGATCTGGGGGGGTGTCGGGGAGATAGGAGGGCCATCTCTCAACACCGTGGGGAGAGTGGAGAAGCATGGGATGAGAGAGGAGGAGAGAAAGGGGGTGGGGGGGGGGGGGGGGGGGGGGGCTGCAACAAAAGGAAGCGGATAGCTTTAAAAAAAGAAAGAAAGAAAGTCCTCTCTGAACCGTTCTGTAAACACTAAGGGGATTAAAGGTTTAATGAACTGGTGATTGGAGAGCCAGAGAGAGTTGCACAGCCACATAGCCTGGCTGAAATCACAGTTGAAAGTTGAGGGGGGTTGTTTTACATGATTGTTCACACATTGAATTGTATACTATAGGAGGATGCAACAACCATGAACTCTGTGAGGAAAACCCAGGGGAAAATAAACAGACAAATGGCTTTTTTTGCCTTCATATCAATCAATAATTAAACCTGAGCTGCCGGTCACGTCTCATTTTTTATGCACACACCAAGGCCCACTCCAACCCAACTATTGTCACGATTATAGAGAAACTGAGCCAAGTCGGTATAGCCTTATTAGTTTGTGTGTGTGTGTGTGTGTGTGTGTGTGTGTGTGTGTGTGTGTGTGTGTGTGTGTGTGTGTGTGTGTGTGTGTGTGTGTGTGTGTGTGTGTGTGTGTGTGTGTGTGTGTGTGTGTGTGTGTGTGTGAGAGAGAGAGAGAGAGAGAGAGAGAGAGGCGGCAGAGAGATGTAGAGCAAGAGAGCGCGCGAGAGAGAGAGAGAGAGAGAGAGAGAGAGAGAGAGAGAGAGAGAGAGAGAGAGAGAGAGGCGGCAGAGAGAAGTAGAGCGCGAGAGAGAGAGAGAGAGAGAGCGCGAGAGAGAGACGTTCACCTTGTCGAGGCGCGATAGGGATCAGACGCCTTCCAATGGAGTGTGTGTGATCCATATACCTGTTGCACCGCGGAAGGTAGCTGTCTGTAGTGCAGACTCCAACCATGGCTCGAAGTCTGAGGTGGCTGTTCTTCGGAGTCCTGTCCTTCTCCTGTTCGACTCTTCCCTGCATCGGATTTAACCTAGATGAAAGGTTTCCCGTCATTAAGGAGGGCAAAACCAGTGGAAGCTTTTTCGGATTTTCTGTCGCCCTCCATAAACAGACGGTCGGATCCCAGAAATACCTGTAAGTATTCCAACAATCAGCCCGTGCATATGAGACTCTTGGGGGTGATTAACTTGTTAAAAACGTGTTTTTAATTGAAACATGGCTTTTTACCCTTCTCCAGCCCGACACCTGCTTGCAACACTTTTCTTTTTTCCCCCTTTTTTTAACACACGAGAAGAGCTTTTAAACTATTGGTTGCGTTGCACTTCCTGCGCGCAACACCGGCAACAAGCGCATCGTCGGTAGAAAGAAGAAAATTATATATATTTGACCAAAACACACTCCCACCACAATGCGTACAATCCATTTCCTTTAAAACACGGAATGCACCAGATATCAGTCAGCACCTGCAGCTCCGTGGGCCGATTCAGCCTAAAAAACAATCTCCCATTTGGCCATTGGCCACCGATATACCTTCTTTATTACAGGGATATAACTATTTGCTAAAGAAGATGGGTTGCCTGACTAGTAAACATGTCCGATATAACTCAAACTATTCAACATTTCCACAACAACAATGCATAAATCAGTGCTATGTGTGTATGAAACCAGCGTGTGATTGTTTTATTGCAGCCCTCAAGGAAAGAGGGTTTTTTATTATAGTTATAAGCCAATGTGAAACAGGACAGGTAGGCCAGGTGTACGTGGTCCTATTTATTGTTATACATGTTGTATTCAGGTACAATTCAGGTACAGTAGAGCGTCAGAAATCAGCGACGCCTCTACGTTCTAAAACGTGCCTCCAGGCGGCTGAATGAGACTCAGAAAGAATGACTTCTGGTTTCGCACTAAAGTTGATCTTTGTCAATGGTCCACATTCGCAATAGGTAGGCTAGATGCGGCCTGCTGATCACGGAATACATTTTGCTTTCATAAAATAATATTGATTATAATAATGAAAAAAAAGTATTATTTAGAAATTCCAAGTTGGCTAATTTCCATCACGTTGAAACGCCTTCAAACTCTTGTGAAGCATTCGCTTTCCTTTCGACCAATTACAGTGCCCTCATGTCTTTCCGCATCTGTGATCATACCAGTCCGCATCTCTTTCATGAAAATCGGCCCAATTACAGCTTTGATCTGTTAATCAGGAAGACCAATCGCACTGAGCAGTATGACGTCAAAGCCTCCGTCATAAATGCCCCTCCCCCCCCCCCCCCTCCCCTGCCCCTCCCATATATCAGTCTGTATCAGACCTACTGTGACCTATACTGCCGATTGATGTACCCCACTCCGAACCTCAGCAGTAGGCCATCCCAGCGCTCTGACACCCGGTTCGATGGGCCATAATGACCTCTCCTTCTTCCCCAGGGATGTTGACACCATCCACACACTGAAACCCAACACGGCCGGCCACATGGCCATGGATAGGGCCAAGCAATCTGGGGAAAGGGGGTGGAATGACTTGAGGGGGAGGGAGGGAGGATCGGGAGACGTGTGTACAAGCCACCCTGCTGTGTCTAGCAGGACTGTCGTGCAAATATCAGCGGGGCACCAATCAAAACTGTTGTCATAGTAATACTAATGTCCTGCATGTTTGGGTCACTGAGGCCCCCTCCACACGGAGCCGATTTTTGGGTGAACCGCAGTCTTGTGCGTTTCGGCCGACCATCCAGACGGAGCCGGCGAATCCGGTGCCCGAAACCGCACATTTCTGAAACCACCCTCGGAGGTGGTTTCAAATCTATCCGGACCTATGCGGTTTCGTGTTAGATTTCGTGTGGACCCCTGAAACGCAAACGATGACGTCATTATCCCCCCACCAGCTGGGGGACGTCCGAGTTGCGTTGAATTTATTATTTATTATTTTATTTGTATTCTTTTTGTAGCTTTAAATAAAACCCCCTTGATAAATTTAATTACTAACTGTACATAAGGACTGTAAAAGTACTTCTGTTCAATTTTAAAGGTTGAATCTCCTCGTGACTGAATGTTTACAGCGCGCAGGCTGTATGCGCGCAGGCTTGATGCGCTCCACTTCTTTCTGTGGAGAACCAGCGCCTTGAATATTTACTACAGCGTTTCTACAGCTCGTTGCGGTTTCGCCATGACTCCGTCTTTACGGAGATATTCCTGAACCGCATTAAACGAAACCGGATCGTTTTTGCCCGATTAGAGAAAGAGGCATGGTGGTCACTGGTCACCGTTCTTTACGTCTTTATAAGCGAGGAATACAATTGATTATGATTACATGTTACTACATTCCCCTCTGTCATGTGCTCCCATTAAATAATGGGGGCCGACCCTGGTTTAAAGAAAAAAAAACTCTAGTCTATGCTCAAGAGGATCAATCGTTTTTGCTTTTCAATGCATTTCAGTACAATAATACCTCAGTAAGTGCTACTTCAGGCCACCAAGTCCATCAATAGAGCACGGACAGCGGCACGATTCAATGTTCAAAGCGGCACTTCTCGCGGAACATGGCGAGAACCTCTGTTCACTGGTGTAGGATTTAAAAACATAGTTTCCTCCATGTTCACATTGTGTTGTCTTTGTCTTGTCTGCTTTGTATGAACAGTTGAGGTTATCTGCTGTATCCCAGGGTCTGTCTGGCCTCACCACACTGACTCTCACCACAAAGCTGCTTCTTTGTGCCCACATTCTGCCCAACTATTTCAATTGAGGATGACTGAATGGAAGACATAGAGAAAGAAAAGAGTTGGGATTATAAGCCAGTCGTGACATGTTCAGTGTTTAAAGCGTACGTGTCTCCCAGGGCGAGCAAGAGTATCATAACAGAACATCGGAGTTCCACTGCAAAGTTGTGTTCCCCCCTCCCCCAAACTTCTAAAGATGTACCCGCTATTATCCAATTTAACTAAGCCCAGAAAGATATCCCTAACTCACGTGCATTGTGAGAAACATACTCAACCAAACATTGTTCTGTTTAGTTATTTGCGCTGTTAATTACAATGATCAGAGGGTTATTTTCCTGCAGAGAGTGAGAACAACTCACTAGAGTGTCTCACTCATTCAGTGTCTACCTGGGGGCCAATTTGTCCAGGTTATTCATCCCTCATGTCCCCCCTACCCTTTCTCCCCCCCCCCCCCCGTGTAAGGCAACCAAGAGAAGGCTCTTTTTGTTCTCTAGTGGTGCCGGGAGGAAGGGCCGGACATCAGCTGTTCACCCATTGGCTCTTCCAGGCCCCTGACCCTGAGCTATTTCAGGAATGTCTCGCCCTCCTTCAGCACACTCGCGACCTGGCAGGTTGGCAGGTTGGGACAGGATCCGATGCTGGAGTAGTGAGCCGTTCAGGACCAGGAATATAGGGGGGGATTCGGAAAGGCTTTGCAACTAACGACCCCTGCGAAACACTTCTCGACCTACATCTGAATCAGGCCCTGCCTGTCGTAACAGCATAAAGCCCGGTCGGTAGGGAGACTCAAGCTGATTCTGGTGGGTCAAAGTCTGTTAAAGCGCCTCTGAGATTTAGACTGCGAATTGCCCTCACACAGCACCCATTGTTTTGATCAGGGTTTAGGTGCTACGGTTAGCGGTTAGCTAGTTTGTGTCTGACTGCCATGGCTGCAGGCTAGGAAAGCCAGCCATTTTATTTGACGGGGACTTCCCCAACCTCCCGCAAGGTGCAGTTCAGCCCAGCTGTTGGAGGGTTTGAAAGATGCTTCGCATTCACAGTCGATCTCGTCCCCCCTATCCAACAAACTGCCTGCTAAATAGTCGAAAAATGTCAATTAAACGCAACCTAATTATTTTAAACTCTAATGAGATAGAAAATAGATCAGTAGGCTGTACGAAAAATGACCTTCAAATCCATAGTCAGTGTGATAATTCAATCTCAGACAGATGTTTGTCTATGTACATCCCCAATTTATTTTGATCAGAGAACATTCAAAATTCTGTGTTACAAAATTGTAGGGCAAAGATATGTGTCAAATGTTTTGCGGGGGTGTATAGTCCCATGCCTGTGAGGAGATCATGTAAAGGTATAAAGGCTGGCTTCGCTCCAACATTCCCAAGCCTTTCAGCATGCTATCAAAGAGCAGATGTCACACAACAATGACTTGATGATAACAATCAGGTACCATCACTTACCTTGTGTTTGATGTGAAAGCCAGTAGCCCTCTATTCCTTATTGAGAGGAGAGTGAGCCACAAGCCAATGGCAACTTACATTTAGTCATTTAAAAGAACATGTAGGCCTACTGTGTACTTAGTTTCAGGACCATTTGTCTTTTATAGTCAGTAAGTAGTTAGTAGTTAGTTAGTTTTGTTAGACTGTTGTATTTATTTAAGTTGTATTTATTAAGACTCTCTTTCCACTCTTTTTAATAAACTCTGAAAATACTTCTCAAAGTTTTTCATAAATATGGAGCCCGCTCAAGTGAGACCGACTCATTGTACGGGTGGAGCAAAAAGCCTATCAAAGTTTAACTTTGAACCGGAAATTGTTTCCCCCTGCTTTAAAGTCATGGGATTGAAATGCTAAGAATTCGACTGAACGGTTTGTGTTGAGTCGCTGGTGCTAATCTGTTGTGTTGTACAGGAAATGAATGACAACCTCTCCTGCAATGTTAAAAATGGTTGGAGGTCCTCCCCAGCTGACGCCCCAAGGGGCGCACCTTCCTGCAGGAGCAACCTGCTGAATGCCGTCTCTGTCCATTCTTTTGTGGACTTGTACAAACACAGTAAACATCATCAGCTGGTGCCTTGTGTTACCCAGAGCCCATCTTCCTCCTAAGCTGAAGCAAGACTCACAAACCATCGTCCTGAGCGTTAAAAGACCAGACCTTTTAACACCCACCAGTTCTGCTTGGAAAGAGTAGCACAAAATACTCTGGAAGTGGTTCATATCTGTAACCAGAGGCGGCATTACCTATTGAACTATGTAGTGATATGATGAGGAAGAATCAGCACATCACACAAGGCCAAAGTCGTAACCAATGTATTCATACTGGTTTTCGCAGCAGCGGTTATAAGACAAAGCCATGTGTGCTAGGCCTAAAAAAAAAAATTGTTTGGTTCCGGTTTCCGACCGACCCTGTCAATTTATGTGCGACCCAAATTATTTTATGAGCTTCAAAAAAAAAAAAAAAAAAAAAAGTTTTTTTATTTTTTTTTATGCAAACTATAATCACGTTTTGGTACAGCACTATGGCGACACATTAGTGCCATAATTCACTAATGTGATAAAAGATGCATTCGGGCGTATTATATTATTCCACACGCGTAGATATTAACTGCGAGCGCGCAAATGATCTCTGCGCACGCGCAAATTACCTCTGCACGCGCAAAACAGCCTCTCGTGCGCGCAAATGACCTCAGCGCGCGCAAAACAGCCTCTCGCGCGTAACAGCCTCTTGCGAAAGATGTTTTTACGCTCGCTAGAATTTAATTTTGGCACTATGGGGGAGGGAACCAAGGCAGGGCGGGCTTTCCTATGATTGGCCGTTTCTGAAGCGCGATATTTGATTGACAGCCCTCCTCAGCCTTCCTCTCATTCAATTCTGAATTGTACAGTAAATGGCTGAAACGATAGTAACGTATTGTAACTCTAGATTCTATGAGTATAGGCGCAGCCTTTTAAGGCTATCGCTATTGGGTTATCCCTAGGCGTGAGCCGTAGCACTGAAAAATGTGTAATCCCCGACCACCAACAGCGTGCGCGTGCGGTGTGCCTCAACGACGTCCGCATTTCGCAGATATAGTCGGGCGCCGGCAGACGTTCTGCTCCCAATAAACAGCTTTTCTTCAGCTATTTAAAGGACAATGAGGCCGACACTTAAAAGGCTGCGCCTATACTCATAGAATCTGGAGTTACAATACGTAACTATCGTTTCAGCCATTTACTGTACAATTCAGAATTGAATGAGAGGAGGGCTGAGGAGGGCTGTCAATCAAATATCGCGCTTCAGAAACGGCCAATCATAGGAAAGCCCGCCCTGCCTTGGTTCCCTCCCCCATAGTGCCAAAATTAAATTTGAGCGAGCGTAAAAACATCTTTCGCGAGAGGCTGTTACGCGCGAGAGGCTGTTTTGCGCCTGCTGAGGTAATTTGCGCGCGCGAGAGGCTGTTTTGCGCGCGCAGAGGTAATTTGCGCACGCGCAGAGATCATTTGCGCGCTCGCAGTTAATATCTACGCGTGGGGAATAATATAATACGCCCGAATGCATCTTTTATCACATTAGTGAATTATGGCACTAATGTGTCGCCATACAGCACCTCTTCATTATGTACAAGGATGAGCGAATTTTCTCGTTTTTAAATGAAAACAACCTACCTATCATTCGCTGCCGCTGGAAAAAATAAAATAAAAAAATAAAATAAATTCCCTACCTACCCATGACCTCAACTGACAACCAACAGGAACCAAATTTTTTTTTTTTTAGGCCTTATCTGACTTCCAGATGAACCCCTGCCAAAGGAAGTCCAAAGTTGATCAGGGACATGCATTACTTGGAAACATGCTAACACTGCTTAAACTTGTCCGCACCCACCTTGTCCACCTCTGCCTCATCCACGTCTAAAATGAGTATAAAGTTGAAGGGGGACAACTGCACGTACCACACACACAGTAGTAACGTGTGCAATAGGGGTTGGGATCATTTTAGAATAGGTCTGTTGTAAATTCCTCTCCTTTACGGCTCTATGTGGCGTTGTCCCTTGGGGGTGTGTTGACCCCCTAGGGCTCGAGATAGGACCCCTGGGACCAGTCTGTAGTGTTTGACTCCCAGTCGAAAGGCAGCCTACCTGTAGGTGTCCTTGAGCAGTAGGCCCGACTCACGAGTGCTTTTCAATGATGCATTACTAAATGACAACATTGTAGATGGAAACCTGTGTTGTACACTGAACTTTGTGTAGCTTTGTATCTGCTCGTGTTTAAAGCATTCAGGTCCATTATATTGAATGGTTGAACTTAATAACCTGCTTGTGTGGATGCGTGTGGATGATACGCATGTTCTTTGTCTATGACTCATTCCTGGCGAGCATGCTGTTTTTTTTTCGTGTTTTTAAGTCCACATGAATGTATGCTCACGTGGTAGACACAGGTCCGTCGGCTATACAGACTGTCTTTCCCGCTTTGCTAAATTATTAAGTCTGTTCACCCCTGTGCATACATCTCTGCCAGTGGGGGAAGCCATGGAAGGAAACATCTCACCTGTCCTCACCAGCCTGAGTCGCCCATTATGTCGGATGAAAAGGGATTTTCATCGGATGTTTGAGATGCTTATTGCGACGATAACGGGGGGACATCCCATGACCCATGTTTGACTGGTCACACGGGGCTAAATGAGTTTACTCCCTCATGACGTTTGCTGTTCACAGATGGTGTCCTCCACACAGGATGTGGATCCAGTTGACATATGACACATACATGTGTGTTTGTGTGTCTGTGTGTGAGTGTGGGTGTGTGTGTGTGTGTGTGTGTGTGTGTGTGTACATTTGACTCATAATGGTGAACTTGAATCTCCTAAGCTTGTTTCATGCCGTGCCTTTGATGCTCCCGATATCGAAAGCAGCACACAAAATTGAAATATCAACATTCACAAAGTTTCATATCCTGTAGAACTGAAATCTCTCCCCCCCTCACAGTCATCCTTTAACCCCCCCACCATAACTCTAATTTCTCCTCTATATGGTCTGTCTGCCTGTCTGTATGTCTTCCTGTCTTTATAAGAAGACCGACGCAGTGTTCTCACCATATGGAAAGCAGAAGTGGTAAAGGTGCCAAACTCCACTTATCATTCTCTTCATTCAGAAGCAGAAGTCAAATTCAAATGTGTTTTCAGTGATAATTCATTATCAGGTTTAAATTCAATGTTATATTAATCCCAGCTGCGGGTCTTTGTCTTATGGTTATTGAAAATCTGTTCCTCATTCCTAAAAATTTTAATTGTTTTATTTACTAATGATCCAGTTGCCGGGATTTACTGCTTATATAGCCTGCCGCTACATTAAATAGTTTGTGTTTTTGGTAAATTTGATGGTTTGTGATATTTCAATAAATATAACATCAATAAAAAAATATTTCTTTGACTGCATCTTAAGATTTTAGAGGGCAAACCTTTTCTTTGGTGACAGGAAATGGGATTGTCCTTAAAAAGGCCCTTTTGTACCAAACAGGTGTGGCGAGTCAGTGGAGGCTGGGGTGGAGGGGGGGCAAATAAGACCACCATGACCCCACAAGCAGCAGGTGGTTCAACCACAAGAGAACCGTCACAATGTTTGCCTTGTGGGGACTCATCCGCTTGTTATGTACGCGTGCATTGCCAGCACACACACACACACACACACACACACACACACACACACACACACACACACACACACACACACACACACACACACACACACACACACACACACACACACACACACACACACACACAGACACACACACACACACACACTGGAAGGTGACTGTATGAACAGCTACATGAGGGCACAATGAACAGTCTGATAGCGATGTGTATGCTCACCGGTCCCACCCACTGGTGCAGTGTATGCTCCATTGAGCTAGTAGCAGTCTGGGTCAATACAGGCGAGGAGGCCGTACAAAGGGCCTGCAATGGGCAAATACACCAAGGTGGGGAGTGGGAGGGTGGAGAGATATAGATTCATTATGAAAGAACAGATGAATAGATGACTGAATGTAAAGATGGACATAATAACTGATGAGGTACCCGCTTGGCACTGGTTGCACTTCTAGCCATCTCTGAAAGGAGGGTCCCAAGGATTGGTCCACCCAGAGGCCTGGGGGTGGGGGGGGGGGGGGGGGGGGTACACTCACCCGGGTTAACCCTCCTTTCCCACTGGGCTTTGGGCTGTTTTCTTTCCTGGCCCTTCTGAGAGCTTAGGCTTATGGGTGTCCTGTATGGGGGGGGGTCCCCTAGAGAATAGTTGTGACAAAGGGCTATACTATACTAATGGGCTGTTCATCTCTAGTTTCAAGCCTATACTACTACTCAACCACTTCATCGAACATTTTTAGCAGGGATCGCTCTATAAATGTGCATCTGACTTGAAATGACTCATTTGACTTTACTTCATATTAAGACATTTAGACACAATAGATGTTTGTGTCTGTGTGTGCGCGTGCGTGCGTGTGCGCACATGCGTGCTTGTGTGTGTATGTGTGCGTGCGTGTGTGTGTTTCCCATCGGCAGTGCAGGGCTCTCACTGCTGTTCTGTTTGTCTCGTCCTGCAGAACAGCCTCTCCTCCCCAGCCTCACACACCCAGAGTCATACAGGGTCTTTCAGCATTGTCATTACAGCCTGACAGAAGCATAAACAGGCCTCTGCCATCACCCTTCCCCCTCCCCCATCTCCACTCTCCCTCTCTCTCTCTCTCAAACTAATGCCTAATAATCTGATCTGCAGATCGAGTCACTCCATTCAGTTCTGCGTCTCTTCTCGTCGCTTCCCAGATCTAATCGGGCCCAGGTCGTCCTTCCTGGAAATCGATCGGGCTCCACGCTCAGACGCGTAATTGGTTCATAACGTACTGAGGAAATATCCTGCGTTGCTGTTGACATGGTTATCATGCTTTGTTTTGTGTACGAAATAGCTGTTTTGAGGCTAATGCTCATGCTTTTGTTTACATGCACCGACAAAGTAATGAACTCGACGGTGCTGCCGTAGTGGTATTGCAGTCCCTACCGATGGAATTAAAGTGGTAACGCTTCCCTCTCCCGAGGCCCAGCCACGGGGTAATTATCCCACCCCTCGAGCTACGAGATGCAGGTTTATAAAGTTGTAAATTATTGTTCTTTGTACAGGAAGCCACACCTTACAACAAACAGCGTGCCCAGAGTCTTACCTGGATCGGTGACCAATAGGGTGGGTGTAGCTGACATAGGCCCGTACCTGTTCCAGCATATAGAAGAACTTATTTTTTATCAAGAACACTCATAGCAAGTTCTCTCTCTTCCCCATCTCTCGTCTTGAAGGCTCTCCTTTTTTCTCATTGGCTTTTTTCCGATTACTCGGCTGCTTCTCCTGCTGTGTTTTCGCGGTAAATATTGTGACATAATTACAGCTGTATGCAGTTCAAACAGTGCTTGTGAAGCCGTTCCTCCGCCGAGAGAAAGCTTTGTCTGACCTTGCAGAACGTCTCGCCACACAAACGCTGCCAGTCGACCCCTTAAATCCCCAAATCAGACAAACAAAAACAACAAGCTAGGTCGAAGAGAACCGTGTGTGTTTAAAAAAAGCGTATCTTCAAACCGATATTTTTTGCTTTTCGGTTTGCTTCAGTATAATACGATAATGACGATCCTATCCCGCCGTGTACGTCACGCTTCTCTTCTCTGGGATTTGCTTTCCTTTTTACCAATGCCAAGCCGGGCTCACCAGGACTAGGTGTGTTACCATCACGGAGGTTTGGTTCAGCCCATCAATTCACGTGCTCCAGAGACTCTGGCTTTTGGGCGAATTTCAACATGCCCCTCGTGCCTGGAATGCAGCTGCTGCTTGCCACCCACTCCCAGACCCCCCCCCCCCCCTCTCCCAGCCTCCCCCGCTCTGAAACCTCCCCCCACCAGTGCTTTTATGAGGAGGTGATGAGCAGAAGCGCAGGAGGAGGTGGTGGTGGTGGTGGTGGTGGTGGTGGTGGTGGTGGTGGACGTGATGGAGCGTGTGTCTATGTGTGAACAGGACATAGCTCAGTGGTCAGAAGGGGTTTTCTGGCGCAGGGCCTTGGAGCTGTCTATCAGACTTGGGTTCACCACTTCCCTGTGTCCGCCATGCTGGAAGTACACTCCAACATGAAGCCGTTGAGTGTGTACTGTGATCCCAAAGAAAGGGTGCGTTATTTGGTTCTGAACTGTCGTGCAACACAGAAAAAAACAGCTCTACAGAGAATTATCAAGTGTCATGTAATAATATTTTAATTAAAATGACAGTTATGAGTTATTTAATTTCCCCTATTTCAGTTCATATTTTCAGATAGAGCTAAATGCCATGACTACACATATACTCTTTCTCCTGTGAACTTTTTGTCTTATAAATATATGTATCTAACTAACTTATAACCTGTGAACTTTTTGTCTTGTAATCATATGTATCTAACTAACTTATAACGTTCAACACACAACCAGCTCTTTCAGAAGAGTTGTTACCCTTACTTGATCATTTTCCTTCTTTGTGCTGAAGAGCGAAGACAGGTAGGAAAGGCATGGTGAACCAAACCAGTGCTCGATAGCCTGATAAAACGTCTAAGGCGACCTACTCAAGGTTTCCTAAAATTGTGATAAGTTTCAGACACAGAGCGACACATTGGCTCAGTATCTGGTGAGTGATAAAGACCTGGGCTTTTTGTATCGTTTTATTAACTGTCTGACTGTTAGTGCAAGGTCTGTGGCAGTTGGCTGTGTTTTAACTGTCTGTCCCCATTTCTAGCTTGAATGCTATCTAGATTGCTCTGTCTGTGTGTGTCTCACTCCCTCTCTCTCTCTCTCTCTCTCTCTCTCTCTCTCTCTCTCTCTCTCTCTCTCTCTCTCTCTCTCTCTCTCTCTCTCGCTCGCTCGCTCGCTCGCTCTTTCTCTCTCGCTCTCTTTATCCAGCTCTCCCTTCATATAATTAGTCACCATCCCACGCTTTGAGTTTTATTTATTTTTTATCAGATAACAGATTCTCTCCCTCTCTCACTCCCTCTCTCTCTCACTCCCTCTCTCTCTCACTCCCTCTCTCTTTTTCTCCCTCTCTATCTCTCTCCCTCTCTCTCTCTCTCTCTCTCTCTCTCTCTCTCTCTCTCTCTCTCTCTCTCTCTCTCTCTCTCTCTCTCTCTCTCTCTCTCTCTCTCTCTCTCTCTCTCTTCATCCCTGTCTCCCTTCACATTATTAGTAACTCCTCCTTGTGCTTCTTGGTCAATCTGGAGTAGCTTCCATGGTACCTGTTTGATGGGCCTGCCAATTATCCATAGCTATGACTTGAGGTTTACAATCTTGCTTCATGTCAGCAACTTTAACATCAACACACTGCCATTTCCTGACTGACACAGACATTATAGGCAAACACAGAGCCTTTGGGGAAATCCGTACTCTTAACATACCTCTCAGTGCCTCTCTACTCTGCGTCTGTGGAAGCTCCCCTCTGCATTTCTCAGCCAACGTTTTTTGTTTTTTGTACGAAGGCTCAGTCTGCAAGTGAAAGGTTGTGTCATCTCTTTCTCTGCTTGTCATCACGTTGTCACGGTAATTGATGGATGGCTGATAACGTCCAATGGACAGCGAGGACGGTATAGCTAATCAGCCCTCTATGTTTTTAAGATTATGCAGGTTTAAGGTAAAGGTCATCTTTCTATGTTTGTCCGACAAGGAGATGCTCATAGAATAATACTTAGGGACAACCTTGCTTCCTGCAAGGAACATTATCCTGTGCAAGTCACCCCTGGATGTATTTGGCCTACGCTTAACATGAAACTAGTTGCTGGTCATGTGGATTCCATTGGATGTTTTGGCTACACCTAGCACATAACTACCTAGATACTGCTCCTGTGAGTTCCCTTGCGTTTGTCTGGCTTCTGTAACTGTGTCAAAATATAAAAAAAGAGATAGACAAGAGAAGAAGAAAAATCCTCCCACGGTGTTCGCTGAACTCAAGTTAGAAACCTTCTCACCCGAGGTCAACAATTGGTAATTGGTTAATCGGATGTCGCTTCCGCGGTAAGGTTTGAACACACATGGCTAAATATTAGCAGAGAGTTAGCCAGTGATTTCCTTGTCTTGTTGGATGTTCAGGTTGAATGTACACACTGACACTACCAGTACCAGCCTTATGTGCGTTGATTGTGAAGAAACACAGCAGTTAGTGTGAGTGTGGCAGAGCCTTGTACACACTCTCCTACCGTCTGGTTACTTGTAAATATACATTTATCAGGCCGCCTTAACCTTGGAATTAACCTTTTGTATGTTCTCCAGAATCTCTCCGCCTAGCTTGGAGCGGGAAATGAAACATTCACTGGGTTGGTCAAGGGCTTGGTTTCTGATTCATTCCACTGTCAACAGTATTAATCAATCCTACCCTGAATGTGTTCCGTAATGATTCACCTCCGGTCTCTGGCATCAAGTTGAAACAATTCAGTCTTGGCTCACAAAGGATTTTGAGGCATTTTTGAACGATTAACTGACCTCACAAGTAGCCTGTGTTTGTTCCTCTTCAAGGTTGCTCCTGACCGTTTTCTAGTTGTTTTATCTGCACTTATCAGCGAGTGCTTCTGAAGGGAGTGAGAAAGAGGTTTGGCTCCCAGAACCGCCTTGTTGTAGGGAGTATAAGGCCAGGATAGTCTTTGTGGTTAGTGAGGGTATTTGACGAAAGACTCTGGGTTTGAATGCCAAAGTGAGGCACCCCCTACCTGCTGGTTAATGACACGTGTCTGAATTCACTGTGTGTCGTTTTGAATAAAGGTGTCTGCTATGATTAAATGACAAAAGGCAAACAGGAATATGAAAACCGTTAACGGAATCCCTGCTTTGTACGGCTTTAAGCTATGTTGAATGAAAGAAATAAAAAAATACATATATAATACATATATTGAAGTAAGTGCTGAGATTCTTCTTATTTTAAAACTCCAGTAATAAACAGATTGTTCAATGGTTGGTTTTCTGTTGCTATGCATGTCTTATACTTACAGATTGCACTTTAAACAGATACCAGGATGACAGAGGCAACACAAACTGGGCAAGTGCAAACAAACAAACCTCAACAACACAGCCGAGTTAACACAACGCGCACATCAATCACTCAGGGCCCGTCTGCACCTCTCGCCTACAAAGTGGCTTCCATAAATCTTTTGTTGACAGTTACTACCCCCCCCCCCCCCACTCCTTACAGACCCCGTAGGAAACCCCTAATCCACCCCTCTTCAAAGTCCTCTGGCAGGCTAAAATGGTGCTGATGTGGGGGTCTACCCAGGACCCAAACCATAGGGTTCACCACGAAGACCACTGGTGTGTGTGTGTGTGTGTGTGTGTGTGTGTGTGTGTGTGCGTGTGCGCGCGTGCGTGTGTGTGTGTGTGTGTGTGTGTGCGCACGCGGTTGGGTGGGTGGGGGGGTGGGTGGGCGCGTGTATGTTTGCATGACTGAGTTGCCAATGGCGTGTCACTGGGTTGTGAAGCTCATCCAGGCAGTAACCATCCCACGCTCTGAGATTTAGCTTTTTTTAATCAGATAACTGGTCGTGTGTGTGTGTGTGTGTGTATGCGCACGTGTGTGTGTGGTTGTGTTTCTCTGTGTGTTTGCAAGCATTTGTGTGTGTGAGTGTTTTAATCAGATAACTGGTCACTGGTGTGTGTGTGTGTGTGTGTGTGTGTGTGTGTGTGTGTGTGTGTGTGTGTGTGTGTGTGTGTGTGTGTGTGTGTGTGTGTGTGTAATGTATGTATGCGCACGTGTGTGTGTGGTTGTGTTTCTCTGTGTGTTTGCAAGCATTTGTGTGTGTGAGTGGTTGTGTGAGTGTGTGTGCGTGTGTGTGTGTGTGTGTGTGTGTGTGTGTGTGTGTGTGTGTGTGTGTGTGTGTGTGTGTGTGTGTGTGTGTGTGTGTGTGTGTGTGTGTGTGTGTTTATGTTTGTGTTTGTCTGTATTATCTCGATTTGATGTACCGAGGCATTTAGTGTACACTCTGACGCAAGAATTTAACCTGATTTGGTTTGAAAGGTGAAAAGGCAATTAAAAAGAAAAACGTAGTAAACAGTTTACCATATATTTAATGTGTAAACCTCTTAAAAGCCTAGGTTCTGTGTTTAGACTAGCTGGATCACTTGAAACCTTATCTAGTCGCCTCCCCTACAGCATATTTTTGACTGTAGTCTGTCAGCTGTGTAGGCTATGTTCTTCCGGGAGCAGAATGTGATTTAATCTGATAATATTGCTTTCTTCCTCTACGTCTGTTGCGCTCTCTGTCTATGTCTCTCTCCTAATCTATCTTTGTCTCTCTGTCTTGTTGTTTGTCTGTGTGTGTGTGTGTGTGTGTGTGTGTGTGTGTGTGTGTGTGTGTGTGTGTGTGTGTGTGTGTGTGTGTGTGTGTGTTCGATCCATTCAGGCTCCTCGTGGGAGCCCCCAAGGAGAAGGCTGAAAACCTGAAGAACGTCAATGAAACGGGCGCTGTCTACTTCTGTCCCATTACCACGGTGACGACCGACTGTTCCCGGGTGGATTTCAACTCGAGTACACAGACACCATTAGAAAAGGGTACAGCCGGCTCAAGTTATAAGTGTTGGATTAACATAAATCTATGTAAATTTTAGCAATTTAAGTTAACATTTACATTTACGGCATTTAGCAGAAGCTTTATCGAAAGCAACTTACATTCATACACACATTCACAGACCGACGGCAGAGTCAACCATGCAACGTGACAGCCCGCTCGTCGGGAGTATTTAGGGTTAGGGGTCTTGCTCAGGGACACCTCGACACTGAGAACTAGCAACCTTCTGGTTACAAGTCAACCCGCTCTTCCTCCTGAGCTAAACTGAGCTTTCAGTCACATTAAGGCCCAATCCCAAGCCCAAGGCCCAATGCCATTTCCTTACCCCTTCCCCTTACCCCTTCAAAACAAGGGGGAGGGGTAAGGGGAAGGGGTAAGGGGTAGAAATGGGATTGGGCCTAAAATCACCTTCTGCTTTGTGTTATTCAAACTTTTTAATTTTCCTAATTTTTCCTTGAATGGTTGTTGTTCCTTGACTCACACAATTGACTAAACTTGACTAGACTATAATCATATTGGTCGCCAACAAAAGAAACAACATTTTTCAAATTTTTGGCCAAGAAAATACAATTTGATGAAACAAAAACAGAATATTCTTAAAGCACCCAAGGCCGATAATTACTAGTTATTAGTGCATAGATTCACCCCTGCAGCACCCAGGGCCAGAACGGCCCCATGATACAGAAAGGTAGAACGAGGCTATTTGGTAATCACGTTTGATGTTGGAGTCATGTGGCTCATTATCCTCGTCAGGACTTGAACCAGGTGGAGCCAATCTCCCCTGATAACACCAGCTCCTAACTCATGAAGAATGCGCCGCCTTTCTCTATTCGCTCACCACTTTGGCCATGCCTCTACATGGTGTCTATGATGATGTGTTTCTGTGCATCCCCTGTTTTATGGCTATCATTGAATCATAATCTAGCCTGTTGTTTTGGTTAACCCCGTGTCTTAGTCTAACAGCTTGTCATATGTGTGATTTGGTCCATTCTGTGATTTAGTCTAATCTGTGATTAAATCTAATTTGTGCAATAGTCTAATCTGTGAATAAATCAAATCTGTGATTTAGTCTAATCTGTGATTTAGTCTACCGAGGGACATAGTCTCACCTGTTAGTTTGTGTAAAATGTGATTCAGTCTTATCTGTGATTTAGTCTAAATCCTAGTTTAGGATTTAGACTCTCAGTGACAAAGTCTAACCTGTGACGTACTCTAATCTGTGACTAAATCTACTGAGGACATACTCGCATTTGACCAACTGCTTACTCTAACTCGTGACCTAGCCTAACCTGTGACCTTTGACCTTTTGACAGATGATCAGTCAGAGATGGTGGAGGGCATGTGGCTGGGGGTGACCGTGGCCAGCCAGAAAGACCTCCCCGATGGCCGCATGCTGGTGAGGGAACAAACTCTGTCCTTTCCATCCGCCGCCTTTAGCTGTCCCACAGGCCTACGTTATTCCATGTGGGAGAAACGTTCTGACTTGCGATTGAACCCCGCGCTCCAAGGCATGCGGCCATCGATACGTCAAGTTGTACCCGGGAGGGAGCGAGAAGCAGCGGCGCATGGTGGGCAAGTGCTACGTGAGGGGCAACAACCTGACCTACGACCCCAACGACCTGTGGCAGAATAACCAATACGAGTTCTGCAACCCCGCCTTCGACAAGGATCTGGAGGGCATGTGCAACTTGGGCATCTCCGGGGGCATCACGGGCACCGACGTCTACATTGGCTCGCCCGGGAGCTTCAACTGGCAAGGTGAGCCCCCCCCCCCCCCCCCCCCTTCTCCTAATCCCCCTCCTTCCTGTCTTTCCTCAACCCACCTCATGGGACTCCAGATGTTTGGGTGGCTGGGCATGAGGAGAGACGCTGTAGGAGAGGGAGTAAGGCTGTTCTGCACCGAGGAGATAGTCGTCCAGATAGTCATCCGCTGTTGGTCCAGTTCTTCAGCTGACATTTTGTGTAAAAATTGAATTGAGATTAGTTTGTATTGTGTTTCTCTTGCAAATTCGGCAATGCAAAGTGCATTGGAGAGACACAACACATTAAGTGAGCCGTAAATAAATAACGAAAATGTAACTTTACAAAAACGGTTAAACCAAATGGGTTAAGGTAAAAACTAGTTGTGGTTTATTGTTCTGTGGTAATGAGCTCCTGCCCAGTGCATTATAGGTGCCTATTATTAACGAAACGTGGTTAATTAAGAGTGAAATAAAATAGAATAGATAACATAATTTAAACTGCTTTGGAAACTTGGCTATTCTACGATTTAAGGTTTTTCTGCATGAAATTTCCACGACTAAAGCCAGGCAGCAATGAGTATGATTTGAACTCAGATATAATAGGCAGGTTTTGAGCGGACACGGATTGGGCCCTTTTCTTTTTTCTTTGAGACTGCAATCTGGTGTGAGTCTGGCAGTGGGATTAATCCACGTCTTGGAGCGTGTGGTTCGTTGTCACAACATTTCCCTGGTGGTCTGCAGGAAACGTTCACATCACGTGGAGAAATCCAGACCCCAATAGCGCCTGGGACTCCGACGACAAGCAATTTGGTCAGAAAAAGACCTACAACAACTACATGGGTAGGTCACCCCCACACTTTGACTATAGATATGTTCCGGTATTTATAAACCATGGAATGACTTTGGGATTATTTTGTCATGATATCAACTGTGGCCGTTTTCACATTCAAATTACCGGTAATTTGTTTTCTATTCAATAAAGCCATTTTGATGTTCCTCTAACTGGTTCTTACTGGCTGTGAACCACAGGTTACTCGGTCCTCCAAGACAAGAAGCTTCTGAGTCGTGACGACTACACCTTGGTGACGGGGTCTCCGAGGGACGAGTCCAAGGGCTCGGTGACACTGGCCTCGACCAACAACAAAATCCTGCCGCAGCTTCTGGTCATCCCCGGGCAGCAAGTGGGCTCGTACTTCGGGAACAGCTTGGCCATCACAGACCTCAACAACGACGAGTAGGTCGAGTAGTAGTAGCCCTTTCAGACCGAGTTACTTTGATTCAAAGGGGTTTGGCCCTCGATATATTAATAATATGTGGCCTGTTTGCCCCCCTGCCGCTGTTGTTCCAGTTGGAACGACCTGATCGTGGGCGCCCCGTTCTACTTCGACCGCTCCAAAGACCACGGCGGGGCGGTCTACGTCTACATGAACGAGAACGGGTCGTTCCGGAAGGAGCCCAGCATGGTGCTGAAGGGGCCCGTCAGCTCCGCCTTTGGCTTCGCACTCGCCGCCATCGGAGACGTCGACCAAGATGGATTCCAAGGTTTGTTCCAGCGTGTTTGTTTGTTTATTTGTTTCGGCTTGTTATGTTTTAAATGCCAGGAAGTATGCCCTTGAGAGCTACAGGCATGTTACTGTGTCATTCTTGTTGACAGTGTTTATGTATATAGCAATGGCCTTTTTATTGTAATATTGAAGGATCTATGTATGAAAAAATACATAGATAAATACATAGAAAAAATACCCCCCCCCCCCCCCCCCCCCCGACCCCACACACACATTACATGCCAATAAAAGGTTGGAAGTCTATTATTTGATTACTAACCCTGTCTTTCACAGACTTTGCTGTAGGAGCCCCATTCCACGAGACGGGGAAGGTCTACATATGGATGGGAAGTAATGAGGGGATTACAGAAAAGTACAGCCAGGTAATAACCACGTGTATCACAGTAGAGACTGGCCACCATGTCTATGGTACGGCCACACTGAACGCGTTACGCGCGTAGGATTACGCGCGTAACTTGTGTGTCACAAAAATGGTTGAACGCACCAAAAGGCCGATACATACCTCCGGATACGGACAGTTTCGTCCGGTCCCGGATGTGTTTCGTCCGTAAATGGGTCCGTCGCCTCTGAGCTTACGAATCCGGAGTGCTCCGGGAGAACCGGAGCAATACCACCGGAATTCGAGGCGGCAGTATAGAGTCAAAAGTCAGACAATTTGCGAAAATAGATAGAGTAGTATAATATCTGACGTTTTGTACTTATATTATACTATAGGCCTATACCTGAAATTTTTATTTTATTGTTATTGTTCCCCTGCTTTGGCAATGAGTTGTAGGCTACAATCAAACAGGTGGGGATACCCCCTCACCAACTCGCAGATCCTCTCCTCTAAGTTTTGAGCCATTTTTTTAAATGTCCCGTTCTCTCTTCTTTGTTTGGTTTATATTCGCGATTGGTCTGACTTTTGACCATATACTGCCGCCTCGATTTCCGGTGGTATTGCTCCGGTTCTCCCGGAGCACTCCGGATTCGTAAGCTCAGAGGCAACGGACCCATTTACGGACGAAACACCTCCGGGACCGGACGAAACTGTCCGTATCCGGAGGTATGGATCGGCCTTTACGCGTTCAGTGTGGCCGCACATTTTATAATGCGATATTTTATTTGTGTCTTTGTCGCCCCCTGCAGGTTATTGAGGGAAAATCGGTAGGCGATGGGAACTTCAAGACCTTTGGCTACTCGCTGAACGGAGGAATGGACATGGATGACAACAGCTACCCAGACCTCCTGGTCGGATCCATGGACGACCGCATTGCACTGCTCAGGTAGAAGAAGAAGGGAAAATATTAATCAATATCTTATTCATTAAAATCCATAAAAAAAGAGAAAATATAGGGAGTCATCTTTTGGTGTTATCAGTTGTTAAGCACAAATAAGGATGAATGAAAAGTGAAATAAGGGCAGGCTTTTGTGAACTATGATAAGCCAAATCAAATGTGTTTTTTGGAAAGGTTATTCAACCCTTTGTAAAGATATGTGGGGGTTCAGAAACACCGGTAAGAACTTATCATGAACTGTTCTTTGTGTCTGAAAGCCTGATATGGTTCTCATGCGAATGTTCTATCCTGTATATGTATGTCAGCTACAGCAATGTAATACCTAATTATAATTGTGTGTGTGTGTGTGTGTGTGTGTGTGTGTGTGTGTGTGTGTGTGTGTGTGTGTGTGTGTGTGTGTGTGTGTGTGTGTGTGTGTGTGTGTGTGTGTGTGTGTGTGTGTGTGTGTGTGTTAACAGAACCAGACCAGTCATCCACCTATCTAAGGAATTCACTGTGCAGCCGAAGATTGTCGATCCCACTAAGTGTAATAACATTGGCAAGGCCTGGTGAGATGTGACACAGATTACAAAGCTTTATTCATCATATGCTCATACATCCACATAAAATGTCTTCTGTGAAATACTAGTACGGTGGACCCAAGTATATAATGTAAAGAAATGTATGTGAAATAAATATTTGTGCAAGGAAAATACTCTTTATAATGATATAAATAAATAAAATAATTCAATATTATGTGAATAAAAAATATTATAATTATTTATTATATCAAAATTCCTGTTAAGGCAATTTATCTGTACCGATAACAGCATAACATGTGCTGATAAAATGCCCTTGGTTTTATTGCAGTATTAGAGCGAAGGTGTGTTTCTCCTACACTCTAAGCAACGGGAACAAAGGCTTACAGAAAGAAGTTGGCAAGTATTCTGAAACGTTTTAGGTCATCTGAGCACAGAAAAAGATATCCATTTTAACTTTTACACTGACCTTGAATCCACTCTGACCGCCGATCGTGTTTTCACTTCCTGTAGTGGTGAGGTACACCATAGAGGCCGACATGGACAGGTGGAAGACCGCACGAGTTTACTTCCGCAGCACCAAAAATGCAACCTACACAGCCTCCATCTCCCTGAGCTCCCCTGACCAGAAGTGTCAGAAACTGGAGCTTAATGTGATCGTAAGTCCTGAACACCACTATTTTCCATATTTCACCCTCACGCCATCACTCTCTCTCTCTCTCTCTCTCTCTCTCTCTCTCTCTCTCTCTCTCTCTCTCTCTCTCTCTCTCTCTCTCTCTCTCTCTCTCTCTCTCTCTCCCTCCCTCTGTCCCCCTTCCTCTTTCCATGTGTCTGCCTCTCTTCCTGTCTGTTTGTGTCTCACTCTGCGTCTCTCTCTCTCTCTCTCTCTCTCTCTCTCTCTCTCTATCTCTATCACTATCTCTATCTCTTTCTCTCTCTGTCTGTCTAACTAAACACTTCCATACAATGAAAGCACTAACTTAATTTCATCTAACGTCGTACACTGCAAACAAGTCCAGCCCTGGCCCTGCCCTTACTGAACCCCCTCCTGCCTCTCCAGACGACGGTGAGGGACAAGCTGGACCCCGTGGTGTTCGAGCTCACCATGGCGCTGCAGGAGCTGAAGCCCGACGCGCAGGGGCTGCAGGACCTGGACTCCTTCCCCATCCTCAGCCAGGAGCAGAAGACCACCCAGAGAGCAGAGGTCCGGAGAGCCATGAGCCCTACACATGCACGCATGCACGCACACACAAACCAACGCACGCACGCAGACACACACACACAGTAGTGATGTGCGGGTGGATCCAAAGTGCGCGGTCATCCGCTGTCACCCGGGGGTTACGAGTCTATGTTTGAAATTATATGTGGGTCATTTGGGGGCGAGTCAGTGTGAAATACGAAATGTTGTATCCTAATATTACCAATAGGCTAAGATTCTTATTGAGTTTATTCAAACATCATCAAACATAGCTGGATATGTTTCGTGTACCGATTTCACCACGCAGCATCACATGATGCAATAATGATGCAAATAGTATATGTGACACGATGGACATATACTTAGACTTATTTCTGAAAGGGCATACTGCTTCCAAACTATGGCAATGTGCAATGGTAAAATCGCAAATCTTCAGCCTTGTCCCTCTGTCTGAGGGACAAGCGATGCATTTCTCTGCATGAAATTCATACATTTCATGAAGAGACGCAGGCGAGCTGCAGCCCGGTCCTTTCTTTTCCATGGCGCTTCGGCCCTTCGGCTGGACTGCGTCGTGATACCAAGGTAATACGGGCCGACGTTCCGCACGCTGCCAGAACCTCTTCAGGGTCTACGACTGTTGATCGACTGCTAATCGGCCGTCACGAAACATCTCACCTTGACCTTTGACCTTGATGCTACTTCTCAGCCAACGTTTGGCGAAGTGTTGTCTGGGAATGTCAAAATGCGGTCCAAAACAAGCGCGAGGCTTATCATGGTGTAACGCGGCAAAACGTGTTTGTGTGTATGGTGTCTCATGTCGCATTTCACTGTTTGTGTCTTTCTGCAGTTCCACTTCCATAAGGAGTGTGGCTCGGACAATAACTGTAACAGCAACCTGCAGCTAACAGCAGAGTACGCTCCTGAGGGCACGGATGAACCTTACCCCAGGTGAGTGTGGGTGTGTGAGTGTGTGTGTGTGTGTGTGTGTGTGTGTGTGTGTGTGTGTGTGTGTGTGTGTGTGTGTGTGTGTGTGTGTGTAACACAACATGTAAGCACATCTGTCCCTCCCTGAGGCTTAACAGAGTAAATACATCCAAAAGTGAAACAAATGAAAGAAAGAAAAAAAGAACAACTAACTAACTAACCTGTGTGTGTGGGTGTGTGTGTGTGTGTATGTGCGCGTGCGTGCGTGGGCGTGCTTGTGAATGTGTGTTCGGTGTGCGTTTGTTCTGTGTGTGTGTGTGTGCGTGTGTGTGCATGTGTGTGTGTATCCAGAAAGGACCTGGACCAGGTGCTGCAGTACGACAGTAACGTGAAGAAGGTGGTGATCCTGGTGGAGGTGACCAACCTGCCGGGAGAAGGCAAGCTGGCGGAGGACGCCCACGAGGCCATGCTCAACATCAGCATCCCCAAGTCGCTCAGCTACTTCGGCGTCAGGTTCACGGTACAGCCACTAGGGGGAAGCACCTCACTTACAATCTGAGAGTGGAACGAAAGATCAGTACAGACGTGGCAGTTCTACATTGAATTTCACCCTGGGCGAGCCATGTTTTATTATAACAATATCAGTGAAAGAGAAACTTATATTTCTCAATTGCAAGAAAGTCGAGGTGTGACTGACTTTAGCCCACTAATTCCATTTACTCTAATTCCATTAGAGTATTGCTCTATACCAGGCGCGTGCCATCCAAATAGGCAGGTGGGGCAGCGAACTACTTGCAAAAGCTAGAAAAAAAGAATGCTCCTAAAAAAATAGTTCCTCAGTAAATCCTGTTCCAAGTCTATTTTTAATAATGTCATTGTCACATTAACTATCTATAGTTTCTGTAGGCTGTCCGATTATATTTTTGGTCTATTGACGTCAAATTTTGGATGATGTTGGGCGGCGATTCTAGCTGAGTTTAACGTGTCATGCAATGTTGGGGCAGGGCAGCTCAGCGATCGCGTTCCTCCGTATGTCTATCACATAACCCTGCAGGCTTCAATGAGGATTTCAATCCGCACTCACAGTGGATCCCCCATTCCCCCCTTGTCCGTTCCATTTGGGAGACCCAGAGGTGTAGTGTCCCCCGCGCCCCCCTCCCCTTTCCCCTTCTCACACATCTTCTGTGCACGGCTCCTTCTCAGCAAGCAGGGGGGCCTGCACTGCAGCTACAGGGGGCGCCAAAAGCGGGCCCGTGCCCTGAACCACCACTGAGAACAGATGACTCAGGCAGATAGTGATTATGGAATGTGAACACCCTGATTGGCTTAGGATACAGCCAATGAGGCTCACTGAATCAGCAGCGCTAGGAGAGTAGAGTAATATTAGATATCACAATTTGGCCCAGATATGGCGAGGCGTGGCTAGGCCATATGGTGGATGGACTAAACCTCAATTTTGTTTTTTATGTAACAATGTAACAATAAACAATAACAATAAACTTCCTCGACGGATGAAAGTCCGTCTAGGATTACCACGTCTTCAAATATAAGTTTTAGCGCTATTATATATAAGTCTGTTCATATACAGACAATCGTCGTAGTTCCTTCACATTATTAGTTTCAATATAATATTTATTTTTAGTGTGTGTGTGTGTGTGTGTGTGTGTGTGTGTGTGTGTGTAAGAGCTACGTTGAGGTGCGTTGTTAAACAATGTCGACCTTCTTTGAGACGCGTGTTAACGTTTTTCATATTCTCCTCTGTCCCGATCCAGGAGGGCCCAAAGGGGGAATGTAACTCAGACGGTCAGGACTCTGTAATCTGCGAGCTGGGGAACCCACTCAGGAGCAATGAGCGCGTGAGGACCTTAAAGACTCTTTCTGTCCCAGTGTGAAACGTGAATTTTTTGTACTCATTTGTTCTCATGGTCAATGTCCTCGCTTCTCGCCAACAGGTGAAACTGCGGCTAATTTTCCAGACCAGAGACATCGACTTGTACACGCGCGAGATCAAGTCGCTACTGCAGTTGTCAACGTACGTTCCGACACAAAGTTTAGATGTTCCAGAGACATGTTTTATACCTTTCTCCATCTGAGATTAAACATGGTATTGTTGTATTTGATAGTGATCAATAGGTTGCATACCAATAGCACAGTTCATATTGAATTCAAACCATTAACGAAAATATACGTAGTTTACACTTAGTTATATTTCACCGATTCTTTGATTGAATGATTGATTGATTAAGTCAATCAATTAATCAATTGGCTTCATATTCTTCAGCTTCAGGGCCATATAAGTTACCCTAATTCAATGAAATAACCTCCACAGCTCCAAACGGGTGCCTCTGTGGTATAATAAACAGTTGTGATTGTATCTGGTACAAATCAGCCTCAGCTCTGTATAAGTTACTTGGACTTGGAGCGACCCCTTGACCTTCCTGCAATCATAAATCAACGTCCCATGTTATTTACCCAGTGGTTGTGCATGTGTTGTTCCCCTCAGGCTGAGCCAGCAGAGCGATATGCATCCCGTGGCGGTGGTGCTTCTGGTGGAAATCTCCATCCTCACCTCCTTTAACATGTGAGACCTGCTTCCTCTTCCATGGTGGACCTGTTCTTTCTGTTTGGAGTTCAGTATCATGCCAAGAAGCAAGACTATTTTTTAAGAAAAATGGGAAGGTTCAGGCTGTGGTTGTGAAGGATTGAGGGATGGGTCTTGGGTTCTGAGGCTGGGGTCAGGGTCTTGCCCGGGCCTGCAGTGCCATGGAGCTCCCTTCCTATCTCTCTAATATGCCTGAAGACTCAAAACCTTCTGCTCACAAGGGGATGTGGACAGTAGAATGTCTTAAGGCTGTACATTCCTTCATTTTCTATTATTACGTACATATTTAAATAGCCATTTTGCTTATTTATGGACACACCGATAGAAAGACAGACAGGGAAGTGGGTTGAAAGAGACGGAAAATGAGGACCACAGCTTCGGAATCCAACCTGGGTCGCTGCGAGGCGTGTTTCCTACGTGGTGAGGGCAGTGGTGGGCTGTAGCGAACCAGGATCCGTTCCCACACGTCATTCCCCCTCTTCTTCAACCTGCCCGCTGTATACCCCAGACTGGCTCTACTTAAAGAAAACGTTAACTTCAACGTCAGAGTTATTTTCATCCTGGAGGCTTTGGGTCTGCGGTAGATTGCAGGGCAATGATGGCCCCCTCCAATGTCTTCCCCCCCCCCCTCACACCCAACCACAATCCCCCTCACTCACTGACACATGCCGCTTGTTTCCAGAGAGAAGCCGCACGTCCAGGTCTACTCCAGCGGCGAGGTGGTGGGCGAGTCGGCCATGAAGAAGAGCAGTGACGTGGGCAGCCTGGTGGAGTACACCTTCAACGTGAGTCACCCCCCCCCCCCCCCCCTCCCCCTGTGCTCTGTCCCTAACTACGTGGACCTAGACCAACTTTGGAGTGTGTGTAAGTGTGTGCGTGTCCTTGTGTGTCTGGGTTTGTGTGAGAGTGTGTGTCAGTGTTTGTGCCTGTCTGGTTGTGTGTGTGTGTGTGTGTGTGTGTGTGTGTGTGTGTGTGTGTGTGTGTGTGTGTGTGTGTGTGTGTGTGTGTGTGTGTGTGTGTGTGTGTGTGTGTGTGTGTGTGTGTGTGGGGGGGGGGCTGGTTATGTGTGTGTTTGTGTGTGTATGTGTGTGCATGCTTGTGTATGTGCTTGTGTGTGTGTTGGTGTGTACATGGTGTGTTGGTGTGTGTGTGTGTGTGTGTGCGCGAGTGCGTGCGTGCTTCTGCCCACGTGTCTGTGTGTGCTGCCATGTGTCTTGTGTATGTGCGTGTGTGTGTGTTGGTGTGTGCATGGTGTGTTGGTGTGTGCATGTGTGTGTGTGTGTGTGTGTGCGTGCGAGTGTGTGCTTGTGTGTGTACCCATACATGTGTCTGTGTGTGCTGAGGGAGCCCTGGTTTTTAAACCATGAACCGCACCCTATATTTATCCATGTGTGTCTTACCGTGGGAGGTCTAAATATTACATGGTAGAACGTCTCCAGTGCGTCGATGCGTCCCGTAGTACTGCAGGAATACCTAGAGGTTATTCAGGGTCAGGGTGGTTCCAAACCACAGGATTGCATGCCCTTAACTACACTACAATGTATTACTAGTAGTAGTAGTAGTAGTAGTAAGAGTTGTGTGTTATTGCTCGATGAGCTGCCTACAATGGCCCATGTCTCTGAATGTTTCCCTCACCTTCCCCACTCCAGTTCGTTATTTAATCCTTTGTATCTGCCAGAAAAAAAAAAATTAGTTGTACAATGGACCCAGGGAACCGGAGCCTCAGAGGCGGGACTTATTCTTCAGAGGTCTATAGAGAAGTGTTGCATTTCATGCACCTTGGATTGACAGTCAAGATTGATTCCCTTAACCTATCAGGGAAGAGATGGTTGGTCCGAAATTAGCCGGGCTTAGTCCAAAATTGAAAATGTCTCGTATAGAGGCAGGCTTCATCAAGTCTAAACAGATATTCTCACAGCGCATTTCCCTCACTAATATCTAATATATGGCTAGGCCTTTGCTAGCAAATTACTCTCTTATAATAGCTCTTAAATCATACAGCAGATTTAATCACATGCAATTGATGTATTGATGACATGCATTGACCTCTCATGGCCACTAGGTGGAGGTGCTGGGACCGAGCGTGGGCACCATGGGGACGTTGGCCATTGAGTTTGAATGGCCGATTGAGGTGGAGAACGGCAAGTGGCTGCTGTACCTCACCGAGATCGTGAGCAACATGAACGGGGCGTCAGAGATACACTGCTTCCCTCCCGGAGATGTCGTCAACCCCCTTAAGCTCAATGTAAATGAACACTCACTCACTCACTCACTCACTCACTCACTCACTCACTCACTCACTCACTCACTCACTCACTCACTCACTCACTCACTCACTCACTCACTCACTCACTCACTCACTCACTCACTCACTCACTCACTCACTCACTCACTCACTCACACCCAGTGAAAGCGTACACTAGTCCTTCAAATGGAATATTCGCAAACATACTCAACCTCCCTGTAATCATTATCTTACATTAAAAACATGCATACTGAAACTGAAAGTTGTATCTCTTAAAGTTAATCTATTTCGACCATTTCATTCTTTAAATTCTAGCAGTACTGCTCCTACTACTAATACTTGTCAGAACCTAAATAACATTTGGTCTACACACAATTTCCTGTCTGAGATAAATAAAGCTCATGTTATTTAAACCTATCTTTTATTATACACATAATTACATATATTGTTATATCTGAATCATTCAAGGGTGAAATTGAATTGCCCTCGAATGATGGAATTCTTCAAGAGTTCTTGTAAAAGTTAATTTTAATTGCTATGTGAAATAGATATAAATAGGGGACAAAAATCGCCAAAAATAAAAGCTTGAAAACGTATAATGTTTATGACAGCAGCAGTGTCTCTGACCCACACCCACTCTAGAGGATAGGATGGGCGTTGAACTGTCACACACACCGAAAAAATGACACACACACATACAGGTCCTGGTGGCCAGTTCACACAGAGTCACAACTTATCTGGTGATGTTTTAAAAAACCACGCTGGTAATAATTTCAAAGTGGCAATATGTAAAGTGTGTGTGTGTGTGTGTGTGTGTGTGTGTGTGTGTGTGTGTGTGTGTGTGTCTGTGTGTGTGTGTGTGTGTGTGTGTGTGTGTGTGTGTGTGTGTGTGTGTGTGTGTGTGTGTGTGTGTGTGTGTGTGTGTGTGTGTGTGTGTGTGTGTTAGCACTCTACAATAGTCCATAAAACAAACGGAACCAACATAAAGTTTGCAGAGCTTGGTCTTGTTGGTCACCAGTCAAAGTGTGTCGCCCCTTCTCCCTCCTCTTGGCTCTGCTCCCCTTCTGCGGTAGTTATGAACCCCAAACTGCCTGCTTTTAAAGATCAAGAGTGTGAAAACCTTTCCTCTGCCAGACGCCCGCGCACATGCAGCAGTAATATTTAGAAACAATCCTTTACTGTGCGGCCAGACACCAATCTTACTCACACTCGCCTGAATTAGAAACGCTACGTTTGCGGTCGTACCGCAATTGTCGTATAGACAATTGCGGGGGACGAGCGGGGCTATTTCGGGGGCCAGGAGCCGTCATGTCTTTATCAAAGCCAGTTATTACAACAAGCCACGGTGATGTAACGTCTTCTGCCTTCTCTCCTCCCCCACCACCACCACCACCACCTCCACTACTCTTTCTATCCGTCCCTCCCCAGCTGACGGAGGAGAGCAGCAGCCGCAAAAGGAGCAGGAGGCAGACGCTGGTGCTGGGCGACCCCAGGACCCCCCCCGCGGAGCCTCCGGCGGTCGCCACCCTGTTCTCGCCGCGCAAAGACACCGTGATCCTGGTGAGGCAGGCGCCCCGGCCCACGTTAGCGTACGGTGACCCGGCAACCCTGGTGGTGGAACGGTGTCATGACGACGGTGGTCAAAGTCAAAGGGCTTTATTTATAGTAGGCAGTAGGCACGGTGGGACCCAGGGTCGCGCCGAACAGCGACATTTGTTATGGCAAGAGACAATAATAAGAGGAGATCTTATACATGTAATGATGCAAATAAGGTCAAAGAATATTACGAAATATACAGGATAAAAAATGTAATACGACCGCACATGCGTGTCATTTTCATTGTCAAGTATAGATCATATTTCCAGATACTACTCAAAATAGACAGCAGGATAGTCTAGTGGATGAGGTCCTAAAAGCTTAAGGGTTCTGGGTTTGATTCCCAATGTCCACAACAGACATTCAAGTATCCTTAACCTGAACCTGCTCATCATTAGCATGTATCTATGCTTCCACTCAAAGATTCTACTCAATGACGGAGTGGTCATAAAGAAGTGACGTAAACTGCTCTATAAATCAAGTATTTTTTCTCTTATTCCGTGTTGCGATGATCCCTTCTTAGCCTTCCTTCCTCATGCCGTCTTCCTGTGTGTTTGCGGTGAGGCAGGACTGTGCCACGGGGACGGCGCGGTGCGTCACCTTCACCTGTCCCCTCGTTGACATGCAGACCGAGGCCAAGGTCACCGTCCGCTCCCGTGTCTGGAACAGCACCCTGCTAGAGGTCAGGGGTCAAACCACAAGAAATAATCACTGTTTCTTTGTTTTTGATTGTCAACACCGTCGTTTTACATTCTCAAAGCAGAGCAGTGTCCAATGAGAGGCTTAACGGTAGACAAAACCTTGACGTGTGTGTGTGTGTGTGTGTGTGTGTGTGTGTGTGTGTGTGTGTGTGTGTGTGTGTGTGTGTCTTCAGGACTACTCCAAGGTGCTCAGGGTCAAGGTGAAGGGAAAGGCCACCCTCAAACTGATCACAGACAAGACCACCATCAAGATGAAGAGCACCACCGTCGATGTGAGTGTGTGCGATCGCGTCCGGCAACGTGAACACGACCACATCCCGTGGTGGGCGATCACGCCCGCTACAGGAGGAGACCCCATGGTGACGATAACCAGTGTCTTGATGTCCCGTTCAGTTCTCAGTGGACATAGACCCCGTGTTCGATGAGGAGGCCCCGTATGAAATCCCCCTCTGGATCTTCCTGGTGGCAGCTGGAGCCGGGGTTGTCCTTCTGGGAATCATCAGCCTCTTACTGTGGAAGGTATGAATACGGTTCATACTTACCCCACCGCGCGGTGGGCTACTTGATTATTCAACGGAACAATAATGAAGTCATTAATGACTTGATGGTTTTACCTTGATTACATGAATGAACCATAAATTAACATTAGTTAATGCTGCAATATGCATTTGCTAACATTTAAGTTGATATTGCTGCATTAACTAATGTTAAACAATGTACCCATATTGTAAAGTGTTACCATAACATGTGCATTATATTCGGGAAACTTCGGAATATCCATGCACTGCGTCCAACGTTAGCGTTCAAATACAACCATCGGCAAGATGTTTCCATGACAACAAAAGCAACAACAATGTTACAGATGACAATAACTTATGCATAACCATTGTCAATATCTTTGTTATAAGCGGAACAAACCACATATTGGAAAGTAACTTACGACGGGGGTGGTGAGGCAGCCGGGGAGGCCAAAGTCATCCAGGACATCCCATAATGTTTTTTTTAACACGATCGACTCAGGGTATCTCAATAAATACATTAGCTTTGATCAACGGCTGAATTCGAATTCCTCAACACTCAGCCCCCTCAAGTTAGCACCTAGCTCTCTTTCATATTCACGAGCACAGACCCCGCCTTCATCAGTATGTCGTCATGCTTTTGGCCAAGCATGCTGGTTGGAAGTAGGTCATCAGGGCGATGGAGGACTCAGCGTGGTTTTCCTCGGAGCTCTAGGAAGGACGTCTCTCGCGGTCTTGATTTGAAGGATAAGCAGGTGGCAGGGTCTTTCCCCGAAAGACTGAAGGGTATAGCGCCCCCTTATGCAGCGGCAGCAGCTGCTGCCGTCATACGATGGCCTCTAACGTCTTCACTCAACCCCACCCCCACCCCCCTTCCCCTCCTCCCCCCTAGTGTGGCTTCTTCAAGAGAGCCAACCAGAGGCAGATGTACGAGGCCAAGGACCAGAAAGCAGAGATGAAGATCCAGCCATCGGAGACTGAGAAGCTGACCGAAGACTACTGAGACCCCCCCCCCCCCCCCCCACCCCCACCCCCACCCCCACTCAAAGCCTCCATGATGGTGGGGGTGGTGGGAGGGGGAGTGGGGGGGGGGGGTGGTGCTGGCACACCACTTGGCGTCCCTTGGTATTGGAGCTCCTCAGCTTCTGCTTCGCCCCGTTACTTTGGATGGTTGAAGTCTGTTTGGGGACAGACTGTATTTCTTCGGGGGACAGGCCCGCTTTGTTCGTCTAAAGATTCCCCCTAACAACTTTTTCTCTTCTTTGACTAATCCTGTTCCTTCCAGAACTTCTCCTGCCTCGTACGCCTATTCCAATCGTCTCCTTTTCTAACTCACTCCTCCTTGGCCCCTCCTAGCTTTCTGAATCTGTAACGTTTCGGCCGCTTCTACCCCTCTCCCTGTGTGGAACTCTCCGGATGTTTCCCTAACAGCCCTCTCTTTCTCTGTCTGTCTAACAGTCCCTCTCTTTCTCCCCGTTTCCTTCTTCTGTTTTGTGTCCCTGCACCCCGCCAGCTTGGGTTCTTCAAGCGGGCCGTCTACTATCGCATCATGCCAAAGTACCTGGGGGTGAGGATCTGCAAGGCAGACCGCTACAAAGGGTGCATGGGCTTCCCAGCCAGCGAGCCTCAGAGAAAGTACCTGATCACCAACTGGAGAGAGATACACCATTACTACTACTGACCTGTTTCTAGTTCTTTGCGTGGAGAACTCATGATTTATAGGGCAATGGACCCGGACCGCTGAGCACAAGGGCCAGCTGGGAATAATGCGTATTCATTTTTGTCTTTTTTTGTTGTTGATTTAATTCTGTCCTTTCTTTTTGTGCAATATGCTTATTTGAGCTTTTCATCTCTCCTTTTCTCCTCTCATAGTACTTCAGTAATCCCAGGTGGGAAATTCAGATTCTAGGTTCCTGTAAAGACTTGCATATCCCTTCTTCTTCTACAAATACTGACGTTGGCAGTTCTTGAAGCAGTTCAACTGGTGTTGTGGATGTGAGTGATGCGCAATGAGAACCACCTGCACAACATTGGTGACAAACCTCGCTCCCTGAAATAACCAGACATCTCTTATGTAATGAATCGGGAAAGACCAGAAACAGGTCATTCAAACGTTTTTTTTCTCCAGGGAAGACCGGTCTAGTAGCATGTGTTGGAAATAAATGCTTTATTTTTAAGAGGGAAGAGTTACTTTGCGATGACTTCTTTCATTGCGTGATATACCAACGCTTGCGGTTTTGTACAACGGAATGGGGATTCGTTCATGAGTTTAGGACGTTACGCTGTGTTCATTTGATTCTTTATGGATATTCCTGTATTGGTAAAGCCATTTCAATGTATAGAGCACATTTACTTTCGTTTTTCGATCATTTATTTGTTTCCCTCTCATCCTCTTTGGAACATTCACCGACCTTACCTGTGTACGATTATACAAGGTAATTTGCCTTGTTGATGTATTTTTTTCTCCCGATTCACTTCTTTTTTTCTTTTTGGTTTGAATCTCACCTCGTGGTCAATCTTTTGTGTGTTTTTTCTTTTTTTCTGAGCTGAAAGTGGTATCTGGGAAGCTTTTCTCTAAGCTGTCTTGAACTTTGACCTCAAACATAAGTTCGATGTACTTTTTTTGGTTTTTGCAACGAGAAACTGCCTTATTGTTTTTTTATTTTTGTCTGTTTTTAATGTCCAGTTAATTTCATTTCCTAACCCTTAACGCTATTACCGAAGAGTATAGCGCGAAGAACAAAAGAAATAACTTTAATATTGAGGGCGCAAGCAGGAACGCCCAGGCCGCATCATGCCAGTACGAAAAAATGGTATAGCTAAACATTAGCACATGTAAATGACTAATCCGAGACCCTCCCCCCCTCCCCCCCCAACACTCCAATGACCAGGAATGTGAGAATAAGTGTGGCTGCTTGGAGATTTGGAACAAGCAGACATGTTTTGCGTCAAGATGGCAGGGGTGCACTTGAAACCACAACGGCTCTTGTGGTTATTTATTTATTTTACTGTTATATCTGACTCTTATCCACTGCATGGAGTCCTCCACATAATCTGATATATGGTATGGAGTCGCAACACTGGACTTAATCGTTGTGTGCTTCCAGCGATGTATTGATGAGTGACATTATGGTGATAGTGATGAGCTAAATGCAGTATAAATTATAGAATGCGGCAAAACATTTCTATCGGATGATTGAGGAATGCTTATTGTGTAGAACGGTTTGAATGAAATGAATGCTATTGTTGTTTTTTTCACGCGAGACTTTGAGATTGTCCCGGAAGAATATAAGTAAATGCAATGAATCAACAGACCCATTATGTGGTTGGACTTGTGTCTCCAGAAAACTCCACGGTCAATTGTGGTCAACCTGCAGCGTTGGAGAATGAAAAGAAAAACTAAATGTATTCGCAGGAGAAAGACTTGTGGGGAGAAGGTGTAGGGTCTCAATCCCCCGGGAGCACAAAGGTCTTCTGTGGAGAGCCCCCCCCCCCCCCTCTTCTTTCTGATGGACTTGGTTGAGGAGAGAGTGAAAGAAAGAGGCTGAGAGAGCCAAGGGTCAAGCCTAGGGCACAGACTCTTGTCTTACTGTATGTTGTGTTCGTTTTTATTACTGTGCAGTTTCAACAGAATTCAAGAATTTGTAAAAAAAAAATAATAAAAGTGTATAAATGTAGTCACTTCATGGTGTTTTTTATTCATGAGATGACTATTGTTTTGATGGCTTAAAAGGAAATGTAGTCAAAAGTATCACATTATTTCTTTATTCTACAAAGGCAAATGATTCAACATATCATTACAAAAAATACTAAAACAATTCAATACTTTTTTTTTTACAAACAAAGATTTACCTCCTCTCAACGACAACGATTGCAAATAAATTACAAAACAGTGAGGTTATACTTTTTGCATAGCCAACATAATTTCTCCCAAAAGATTTATACAATAAATATACAAGACTTGGCCACAAGAAAGGAATATTTGATCAGATGTACTTCGGTACACAAACAATAACACAGATGGTGACAACACTGGAGAGATCAGTGAAGTGCTAGGTGCGCTAGGTGCGCTAGGCTAGTGCATGCTCATTCCCTCCGATTTCGATATCTTTCTTGACTTCCGGTACTTGTAGGCAAACAAGATGGTCGCCACGAGCAGGACAAGGCCGATGACCAGTAGTACCCACGATCCGGCTGAGGCCGCTGCGCTGTCCAAACTCATACCCAGGAAATTCACGCCCTGAACCTCAGGGACAACGACCACAGGTTCACCTAGAGACAGGGGTTATTGGTATTCAGTCAGGGCCCCACTGGGGCCTGCATCACTGATAATGATAGTCTTCATCAGATCTTTGCTTCAGTAGTGTGGATGAGTGAATTATTGTGGGATATTAATGATAAGCAGTCCAGGTTTACAGTTACATATTCACTCCCAAGGGCATTCCATGTCTCTCTTTTGCCTTCTAAACCTATCCCTCTCTCACCCTCTCTCTCTCTCTCTCTCACCCTCTCTCTCTCACCCTCTCTCTCTCTCTCTCTCTCTCTCTCTCTCTCTCTCTCTCTCTCTCTCTCTCTCTCTCTCTCTCTCTCTCACTCCCTCATCTAGTCTGATCTCTCAGCAGTGTCTTATCAGTTGAAACAGGACCTCAGGTTTCTCTCTAAACGAAGGAGAAACTATACTTTAATCGTTCAAACTATTTAATTTTTTTTGTTGTAGACTGCATGCGTGTGCGTACATGTGTGTGTGTGTGTCTGTGTGTGGCCATGCATGCTTGCTCATGCATGCACGTGTACGTGTTTGTGTGTGTGTGTGTCTGTTTGGGTGTTTGTGAGCGTGTGTGTGTGTGTGTGTCTGAGTATTTGTGTGTGTGTGTGTCCATACGTGTTTCTATTTGTGTGTTTGTATGTTTGCATGCGTGTGTGTGTGTGTGTGTGTGTGTGTGCGTGCGTGCGTGCGTGTGTATGTTTGTGTATGCGTGCGTGCGTGTGGATGTGATGGTTCATACTTGGAGGGATCCAGGCGTACTCCGGCCAGCCGAGCACCTCCTTGTTCTTGGCATTCTCGTCTTCCAGCCATTTGATCAGGGGCTTGAAGTACTCCACCAAGGGCCCAGCCGTCATCCTGGGCTGCCCAGTGATCATGGCCATGGCCTCAGGCCAGGGCTTGCTGAAACCCAGCTTCATCACATCGCTGCCGGGAGGGAAAGACAAAGGGGCAGGGGTCAGTTAGCTTGACGGGAATTTTGCTCGCCTGCGACATTTCTCGGAATATAATTAAGAGTGTGTGTGTTTTTTTGTGTGTGTACGTGTATGTCTATGTGTGTGTGTCTGCATGCATGCATTAGCGGGCATGTGTGTATGCATTAGTCCATAGACTGCGTGCGTGCGTGCGTGCGTGCGTGCGTGCGTGCGTGCGTGTGTCCTTGTGTATGCATGAACACAGCGGTGTAGCGCGTGTGCCTGCCCCTACCCCATTAACTTCCCGGCCTCCTTGGACTGGTAGATGTCGCAGGTATGAAGGGGCCCTTGGTGGTTGGCAGCCTTGCAGAGGGCCTCATGGAACTGGAACTGGATGATGAAGCTCACAAAGTACCTTGGGGGGGGGGGGGGGGGGCAGGGACAAGGGTGAGCTCAGGCCGGGAGGACAGGATCCGGTAGAACAGGAGGAAGTGAGATCAAGTATCAGGTGCTATCGCATTAGATGTTATTTTACTGATAAAGCGACGGAGAACAGGATCTAATAAATTAAAATAACCAGAACATATCACAGAGGGATGTTTTCCCTAAACACCTTGGACAATTTCCAAGACAGCAAAACGGCAAAATTATTGTATATTTAGGTTGTATCAGCATGTTGGGTGACGTCACTTCTGTTGGTAGTTGAAACGAGATCCCAAACAAACAGAGCCAGGTCGCCCCTCCCTTCCGTGTCTCGTGCATCCAGTAAAAGCTATCATGAACCCAGCACAAAACCCCACAACACCCACCTCTTGTCGGTGATTGGTTGGAATATGAGTGGTTGGTAGTACCATTTTTTTTTGTGCGCGACCTCTGCGCATAGGCTGCCTATAGAGACGCATTTTTTGAAGGCCTGCTGATGGGGTGGGCAGGTAGATCATGAGGAAGGTCAGATGACTGGGATCATTTATGTTTCGGCCTGGAATCGCTGATACAACCTTTAAGGTCTCCTTAAAAACATTATTATGTTATCAAAACCTAAACATTTTAAGTGAATGGAACGTGACCAGACATATTGTCCTTCAGCACCAGGATGAGCCTTTTTGTCCAAAATGTCAGATGCAATAGCGATTATCTTTCGCATGAGCATACCCTTATAGTCTTTGTTCCACTACAGCAAATTATATAAAATGGTACACTTTCAGGGAGACTTGGGCCTTACACATTCAGCCAGTTTGAACAGAAGAACACACCAGAATAGGCCTGTTTAGTAAGCAGGATTTGATGCCGCATTCCTACACTTATAAAATGCAATTCAATGTTGAAGTAATCCAAGTATTCAGAATACAATACTCAGATTGAGTGATGAAACGGAATACGTTACTTATTACATTTTTGGGCATGTATTCTGTATTCTGTAACTGGATACAATTTAAAAGTATCCTTCCCAACACTGCTGCCGGTGGACAAAGGAAGGACGAGCAGCGACTGGGCCGACGACCTACCTGACGTAGGGCACGTTGGCCGGGATGTGGAACTTTGCACCGGGGTCGAAGTCCTCCTCGGTCCTGGCGACGGGCGGAGCCAGCCCCTGGTACTTCAGCCTGCGACGGGGCGACACGACCGGGAGGTCAGGCTGGTGGCCATGGGTTGAACCCCTCGCTTATTAACCTCCCTCCCTAACCTACCTCGGCGAGTGTGTCGCTGCCTTTGTCTTGACGTGCGTTGTGTGTGCGTGCGTGTGTGCGTGTGCACGCGTTTGTGTGCGCTTCACTGTATGTCTCGCTGCCTTTGTCTTGACGTGCGTTGTGTGCGCGCGCGCGTGTGTGTGCACGCGTTTGTGTGCGCTTCACTGTATGTTCGTGCGCATGAGCGTGTGTGTGCGGTGTGTGTATGCAGTGTGTATGTGCGTGCTTATGTGCGTGCTTGCGGGGTATGTATGCGTTCGCACGTGAGCTGAAGGCTGCTTGGCACATGCGCACATGACCAACTTCAGTAAATGGTGCGACAGGCCTGCTATTATAGTAGTAAGATTCATTGTTACGATTAATTAGCATATTTCGCTGTCGCTTGTGTTCCAAAGTGACTAAGAATGAGGTTCGGTCAGTCTTTAAAGAGCAGGAAGGGGGTTTAGCGTCCTGCATAGGAAGAGCATCCATTGTTTTGAACCCCCCGAGGTGGGAGTGACAACTGACAGAAAGACTACACAGTATTCCTGTGGAGAGGAGGGGCTCACCTGAGGTTCCACCACTCCTTGTTGTACTCGGATGCGGGGATGCGTCCGTCGAACACCTTCCACCTCCACTGGTCCATGAGGTAGCCGAACGGCAGGAAGGCGATCTTGTCCAGGGCGATGCTCATGAGGAAGTTGATGTCGCTGTCTGCAGGGGGAGGAGTCACACGTATTTAAAGTGGCAGTATGTACGATTGAGCCCCTCGTCAGAATTCGCCAAGACTCGATGACAGTGTTCGGTCCACTCTGATTGGCTGATGCGGACTAAGCTGGCGTGGATGGATGCATGGCGTTGGCTGGGAGGGGCTTTGGGAGTGTTGATAGTTAAGATGCTATTGACACTCGGTCGGCCAGCATTTTGTATTTGTAGAATATATTAGTAATAGGGTTTTATTTTATTTATAACATTATGGAAATCCCTATCAATCAGTACTGACTACAGATACGCCCAGGATGTTTAAAGCTACGAGCTGGTTTAAATTATCCACTTTGCGACTCTAACCAGAGGGGAAATTGAAGAGAATAGTATTGTATTAAAATATGTCAAATTATTCTTCTGTAAGAAAGTGCCAAGGCTGCCACAACTATTTAATCACTTCTCGCAGATGCAGTCAAAGTATCTGTGAGATTTCTTAGATTATACATTTTTTGGGGTTTTGTTTCTTTCTATGCAGGGAATAATGAATAATTATTATTATTTATACAACATAATATTTAACTGACATCTTCTTACTTTCCCAGTAAGCAGTGTCAACGGTAAAAGAGTCCATGGTGAGTGAATAGTGAATGATGCAGAGCAGTATGTCATTCTACAGTCTATCCCAAGTTATTCATAACATGAAGCCATGTCAACAACTCCCTAGGTCATGCATTCCCACGCGTGCTGACGACACCGTCATCATCTGTCTCACTGACCGTGGTTGTTCTCCACCTTATCCAGAAGGCCGATGGTCTTCAGATGCTTGGGCGTGGCCACGGACAGGGCCAGCACGTCGCCGATGGCCTCGTGGAAGCCCGGGTTGGCGCCGTCCCGGAAGGACACCGGCTGGTCCTGGTACTGCAGGAAGTACTGGACGTGTCCCATCTCGTGGTGCACGGTGATCAGGTCGTCCATGGTTACCACCGTGCACTGCTTGATCCTATTGGGGGAGTACCAAGAAGATGGTGGTGATGAGGAGGATGGGATTGATGATGATAAAGGTAGTTGGGATGATGTTGTCATTGACGACGAAGGAGACAGCGATGATGATGACAGTGATGATAACAATGGTGAGAAAAGTCATTAATAATTGTTAATAATCACACATGTCGCATTTGAAATGATGTATCACAACACTATCACTAGCATTCCTCCACAAGCAACGGTTCCTTCGTCTAATACATACTGCGTAATACATGGCACATACACAAATGCAATCAAACCCTATGGAAATCAAGGATAAGAGGAACTACTGACCTGAAGTCTTTCCTGTTGTAGAAGTCCCAGGCAGACGCGTGGCACACCACCTTCTTCCCGTCGGTGGGCTTCAACAACATGGACTTCTCCCAAAACTCTTTGGGCATGGGCAGCAGACCCAGAGAGGTGAAGAAACGATCGGACTCCTGAAACATCATCGTAGCGTTCCAGTTCTGGAGAATCAAAACGAAGGTTAGTAAGCGGGGGTGTAGGTTTACATAGATTGGTGACGTGGGGACCAAAACAAAATTTCCACTGTATCTCTAAGACGGAGAGGAAAAGAAGAGATGACAGAGGAAAAAAAAAAAAGGGGTGGAAAATAACAGAGGATTGCAAGGAAGGGGAAGTAACCAGGAAAAGAAACAGGAAGATTCCATCCCCCGCAATCCCTTGTCTGATAGACAGAGGAACTAGAGGAGATTGGAGCTGAATGCTCTTCATTCTACCTTCCCCAGGGGTTAGACATGTGAGTGCATAACAATTGCAGAGACGGAGAGGAAGAAGGGTCAAAGCTTGAAACCCCACTGGACAAGATTCAGATGGACTTGCAGGGGAAGGGGGGGGGTTGAGTCGTGTACCTTCGCCAACATGGCGGGGGTGGCGTCCGCCTGGGTGGCGTCGGGGTAAGGGATGGTCAGATCCATGATGCCCGACCAGGTTTGAGCCCACATGTTCCCTGGGAGGACATTGGGAGACAGTGAGTGTCCGGGCTTAAACACGGCATGCCTGCTGTCATGAAACGTTATGAGCCTGGGGGGTTATCCGCAGTGGGGATTTGCCGTGCACAATGTCACGCTCCGTTCATCTGAAAGTAAACGCAATTCCTTGCTAATCCCTGACCCGGGGCCCCTTGGGAAAGGGACTCAGCAGAGGTGGGCGGATCGGGGATATTTCTCCGAAATAAAAAGGAAAGGTTTGGCTCTTAATCCTAGATTTCACGTTGGATTCCGTCACGGGGGAATGGTTCAATTGGAAGGCCCCTTTGACGGAGATTCGACGAGGAGTGCCCAGAGTTTGAACCCCCTGCACTCACATGGATTGTGTTTTTTGATACAACAAACGAAAGATGCTTACCGAGCAAATGAGCAGGAATGGGGCCCTTGAGATTGATGTGTTTGTCGCCATACTTCTTGTAGAGGGACCTGCGAACGTAGGCGTGTATGTTCTGATACAGGGGTTCCAGCTGTTTCCACAGAGTCTCCAGGTCCTCCTCAAACGTGGGAGTCTCGTACAGCGACCGCCAAAACGCCCCGTTGTCAGAGTGTCCTACGATCAAGAACCGTAATTGGTGTCAACGCTGATAGGACCGTTTGCATTTTGGGTTGAAATACAACCTTTGAATACAGTCCTTTATTTTGAAAGCAACACTTTTACTTTGAAGGCCCCACCGTTTAGTGTGGCTGCTTTGTTGGCCAGCTCCACGTATCTCTCAAAGTCCTTTCTGAGCCCTTTGCCAGCGGAATCTCTCCAGCCCTTCCAGGCAAACAGCAGCTCGTCGTAATCTCTGGACTCAGCCATGATCTTTTGGAGGTCTTGAAGAGAGAAAAATGAACACCAATATTTCACATAGTTTGGTGGAATCCAATCTGTGTGTTTACTTTGTAAAAACAACTACTTATCAACGAAGAAGCTTTCAAATAAACATTTTCCCAAAGATTTTTTTTACATTTTTGTAGAATTCAATTTAGGAGGAATGGCCACACAGGGAATGTGTCTTAGTTGTACAGATAGAAAACCCCACTGTGTGGGCATGGCCTACCTGGATCCAGGGGGAGGCAGGGCCCGTCCTCTCTGCACACCTCTGCCACACTGTATTTGGTCTCCATGTTGGACAGCAGATTGTTATACTGTAACCGCAAAATTACAGACTGTCAAAATCGCAACCACTAAACACAGCCATGAAGTCACCCAGGCTTTCCATAATCCACTTTGCCTGTACCATACGTCAACGCAGTACAACGTTGGCTAGTACGATGTTTACAACTGCAGATGCACGATGATTCACACTTGTCATTTGCGGCGAGGGACAACCGTACGACGCATGACCAAACGGGGCGTCACTAAGCCGATGCGATCGTGTTTCCGGACGTGTGAGTGCTACCTCTTCCAGCTCGGGGGCGGGCAGGCCGGCCCTCTCGATGTCGCTGAGCTTGTTCATGATGCGCTTCACGGCGCCGTCCTGGAAGTCGCTGGTGTCGTACTGCCGGGCCTTCAGGCCGTACTCCAGCGTGTGCTTGGACATCTCCAAGCTGGCTGCAAGCTGCAGTTCCACAGGAGTCATGAAGACGTTTAAAATGAGCCGTCAACTCATGTTATAGGCAGAGAGACAGGCAGAGAGGCCAACAGACAAACAGAGAGGCGGACAGACAGACGGATGGACAGGCAGACCAGGCACACTTGTAACGATTCATTGATTGTTATTGTTAACATCAACTTTTCTGCTATCTGTCTATTATATTCAATTTCATTCAATTTAATTAAAAGGGAAGAAGTGGTGGGTTGGATTACTGTTGCAAAGTGTGCGCTTGGATAGAGAGGAAGACTGACAAACAGAAAGAATGGTATACAGACATGTAGACACGTGGCAGCAGGTAGCAAGGCATCAATTAATTAAATGTTCATAGGAACATGCAAGCTCATCTATCAAAATACTACAAACAATAATAGGGTATACAGTATTTGTCATATATTCATATGCAAAGCACCTTTTTTAGAAAGGGTTTGAACGGGTAAAAAGGACAGATAGAATCAGCAAGATGACATGGTTAAAACAAAAAAACAGGACAATTAATCAAAAGTGGGATATCATTCAAATACAACTGAAAACGATGGGTTTGTTTCATTCAGTGACTTTGAACCCCCAAGGATGTCCACACCCCCTGGTACCATGGCATCCTTGTGTTGCTCAGTAATGTCCGTGTTGTAGGCCCAGGACGCCTCGGTGTAGGTGTTCCACACCCCCTCCGCCGTGCTGTTGTACTCCTTCAGCAGCTGCGTGGCCTGCAGCTCATCTGTGTTCTTATCTGGGAGATGGAGGAAGAGGAAGAGGAGGAGGAGGTGGAGGGCGGAGTTTCACTTTAATAGTTATAAGGCATTTATAAGCCTTTAGTCGCTGATGAACTAATCATTGACTCAACGTTCATTGATAAGCCTTTAGTAAATGATGAAGTCATCAGTTACAAAAACATATTTTTGTTAATAACATAAAAATATCTATATGTAGTGTTAGTGTTAGTAAAAAATTTAATCATAATGAAATGTATCAGTTGGTACAGTCCACTTGATATTGGAGTATGCTGAGCATTTAACACACAAATGCGTACTAATGTTTTGGTAAGGATTAGTTCATCAATAACTTATAGATAATATGCTTAAAGATTACTTAAAGATGACTCATGGCTGAACAAAGTTCAGTTCACTTCAGATCAATGTATTAAAGTCTTACAAAACAAAAATGTCATTCCAACGAACAGTGAACCACATACTTACCGATACTAGCAGGGTATCCCTCTGGGATGGGTGGCACCCAGTTAAAATCGGGCCAGCCGATGGTCTCGTTCACATTCTGCTCACGCAGCCATGTTATAATAGGGCCAAAGTATTTCATCAGTGCACTGGCGTTCATCTTGTTGGTTCCCAGGGCATCCTGAAGTACTTCCGGCCAGGGTTTGGATGAGCCAGCCTTGAGGACCTTCCTGTGGGGGGGGGGGGGAATCCCACCGTGAGTCTCTTCGTCTCGAGGGGAACTCGCTGATTCTTTTTTTTCCCCGCTGTGTCTGTCAAAAGACCATTGGACCATGAAGGCGCTTGCTTGGAGCTATACTTACTCTAGGATGGCACCTGCTTCTTTGGACTGGTAGATGTCACATTTGTGAAGGGGGCCTGTGTGTTTGGCTTCCGCACACAGCTTCTCGTGGAACTGGAACTGCAGGATGAAGCTGACAAAGTACCTTCAGGGAGACAGAGACAGAGAGTCCTCTGGGATGACTTGATGGGATCTGTTACAAAGTGCATTGGGTTTAGCCAGCAGTGGGTAGTAGCAGAGATCCAAGTTGGTCTCAGTGTGGCCACAATGAAACATTTTATAAAATATATTAAAATAATTACATTCATTACAAAAATGTCATTGCTTTTCATTTCTTTATATTTTAAGTTTGAAGGCTTTTAAAGCTGAATCCTTGAAAAAATATATACATGAAGATAATTAGTTTTTTGACATAGTAATGACAATGTATTTTACACAATATTTGTCAATAGAAGTCATCAGAATGAAACATTTGGGAACCCTTACCATGTATACCGTGCTTTCCAAGTACGTGTTAAACATAACATGACTACACAGTGATTGTTTGCTTCAAGCTCTTGAGCAAAGACAATGTTAAATAATTTGCAGACTGACTATGCATTAAACTGGACAGATGCTGTCCTCTGGTAGTGTGATAAGTTACCTGATGTATGGCGTGTTACCAGGAATGTGGTATTTTGCTCCGGCGTCAAAGTGCTCTTCTGTCCGAGGGGTGGGTGGGCAGATGCCTTGGTATTTTGTCCTTTTTTCAAAATAAAGGACATAAAAAGGAAAACGTTTGTATGGACAGCAGTTTGTCTTAATGAAACACTGAATTAGAAGACATCGAAATGCATCAAGTTTGTTTATCGCACATCCAGGGTTGATTATATTTCACAGGCTTTTTAACACAGCCATGACACAAGCATTGCTTAATCCCGACCGTCTGTATACACTTTGCCTGTTCAATCTATGTAAACACGTCCAATGTGTGTACAATTGCCAGGTGCACAATGATTCTCACTCATCCTTCAAATGTATGTTTAGAAATAACGCCAGAATCAAGTTTACCCACTCAGTCATCGGCAGTGACCAAGGAAACAATTTAGACCGACCTCATGTTTTTTAGACTTGACTCCACCATTTGAGTCCGATTTTTGTTTCCGAGTGTTTAAGCAGAGAGCCTTTGAGCGGACTTCTTTACCGTAGATGCCACCAGTCGGCGTTGTAGTGGTCCGGGGTGGTCTTTCCACTGAACACGTTCCACCTCCACTGGTCAATGAGGTAGCCGAAGGGCAGGAAGGCCATCTTCTCCAGAGCCATCTTCAGCAGGTAGTTGATGTCGGTCTCTGCGACGAAAAGATGGACAGGATAGGATGCTGATGAGATGCTGCCTCTTGGACCATCACAAAGGCCTGGTGCTGTATCGTTGGTAACACACACACAATCAAGGTGCACTGGCTTCTAGTTGCCCAATCTGATCGATCGTGGCGATGTGCTGGTACCTTAGGTGCTGTCTGAACCGCGTGCTCTCTTTATTGTTTGGAAATGGGTTGCATGGGGAGGGACCTTAAATAATACGTCAAGACTCAATACAGAACTCAGCCAACTACACCTCTATGCCATTCTACCCTACAGTAAACTGGATCCCACCCTACCCTAAACCGGATCCCACCCTACAGTAAACCGGATCCCACCCTACAGTAAACCGGATCCCACCCTACAGTAAACTGGATCCCACCCTACAGTAAACCGGATCCCACCCTACAGTAAACTGGATCCCACCCTACAGTAAACCGGATCCCACCCTACAGTAAACCGGATCCCACCCTACAGTAAACTGGATCCCACCCTACAGTAAACTGGATCCCACCCTACAGTAAACCGGATCCCACCCTACAGTAAACTGGATCCCACCCTACAGTAAACCGGATCCCACCCTACAGTAAACTGGATCCCACCCTACAGTAAACTGGATCCCACCCTACAGTAAACCGGATCCCACCCTACAGTAAACTGGATCCCACCCTACAGTAAACCGGATCCCACCCTACAGTAAACCGGATCCCACAACTTTATTAAACAACTGCAAGGCATTTGGAAATGTCAACAGTTGAGTGCAAGAAGCACGCGATAACAGCGAGCACTCTTGTGCTCTATGGTAACGCGCGCTTGTTGCGCAGAATCATTACCTATTGAAATTCAAATTCCCACAAAAAAGGCCACGATAACGATAAATTCCACAAAATCACACAAGAGGTTCTGAGGTTCTGTAGGACAGGTGGCCTATGAAATTCAAATTAAAACGAGGGTCCCCAGCGAAGTCAAATTAACGCTAACACCAAAGCAACGCCAACGTAAACTCCAACACCTTATCGCGCAGATGTGACCGAGCCCGACCCAAACCCAAGCATAATTTCAAAATATTTGTCTGAACCCGACCTGGCAAGTCGGGTCCCATCGGTCCCCGTCGGGCTCAGGTCGGGTTTCCATGCTCTAGACCCTACCCTACATTAAACTGGATCCCACCCTACCCTACACCAAACCGGATCCCACACTACAGTAAACTTGATCCCACCCTATAGTAAACTTGATCCTACGCTACAGTAAACTGGACTCCAGCCTACCCAATAGTAAACTGGATCCCAACCTATAGTAAACCTGATCCTACGCTACAGTAAACTGGACTCCAGCCTACCCAATAGTAAACTGGATCCCACCCTATAGTAAACCTGATCCTACGCTACAGTAAACTGGACTCCAGCCTACCCAATAGTACTACTGGATCCCACCATATATCTGGATCCTACTATTCCAATGGATCCCACCATACAACTGGATCCCACCCTACCCTACAGTATACTGGATCCCACCCTACCCTATGGTATACTGGATCCCACCCTACCCTATGGTATACTGGATCCCACCCTACCCTATGGTATACTGGATCCCACCCTACCCTATGGTATACTGGATCCCACCCTACCCTATGGTATACTGGATCCCACCCTACCCTACAGTATACTGGATCCCACCCTACCCTACAGTATACTGGATCCCACCCTACCCTACAGTATACTGGATCCCACCCTACCCTATGGTATACTGGATCCCACCCTACCCTACGGTATACTGGATCCCACCCTACCCTACGGTATACTGGATCCCACCCTACCCTACAGTATACTGGATCCCACCCTACCCTACAGTATACTGGATCCCACCCTACCCTACAGTATACTGGATCCCACCCTACCCTACAGTACTCCACCTACCCGGGTCATCGGTCACTTTGTCCAGCAGGCCGATCTTGTGCAGGTGTTTCGGCGTGGAGACGGAGAGAGACAGCACGTCGCCGATGGCCTCGTGGAAGCCTGGATTGGCGCCGCGGCGGTAGCCTACCGGCAGGTCCTTGTACTGCAGGTAGTACTCCACGTGGCCCATCTCGTGGTGCACGGTGAACAGCTGCTCCATCGTCACCGTGGTGCACTGCTTGATCCTGATGGGTGGACAGTTGGGGGAGAGAGAGAGAGAGAGAGAGAGAGAGAGAGAGAGAGAGAGAGAGAGAGAGAGAGAGAGAGAGAGAGAGAGAGAGAGAGAGAGAGAGAGAGAGAGAGAGATGAAGAGAGAAGTCAATGCCGGGAAATAGTTTGGTTCACTCAGCTCTATCCCAACCGTTACCTCTGTACATCATATTATAGCCCTATCTTTTCATAAAGCTAAAGTTTACATTTGCATTTTATATTATTTTGTATTTAGTTTTTTCTTTTTAAATTATCATTATCATTTTGTATCTTTTTCCGTATCTTATTTTAATCATTGCGCTTACAAAAAGATACGATGCTATAAATAATTGATCCCTTAAACGGAAACTATATGCCAACTACACCTAGACACAATACATAGACGTTAAGGAGGACAACAGGCAGTCAAACCGGCCCATACAATTCAGATGGTCCAAAACGAAGTGAAACATTGATCCGAGTTACAAAGTAAATAAACTGAGACTGCAGCAGTTGTAGCCACCGAAACAACAGCACGATTTTATTCCACTTGTATTATGTTTTTTAAGCATTCTTTTGCACTCGTTTTGACAGTGCAAATACATTTGATTATTGTTAATCTGCACAGAGGTTCGACAGGTGAATGGCATCATTGATTCCTCCTGACTAAGTTTTGTGGGCTTTTTGAACACTCCTCAACCTGCAAGTCGCGAAGATTGTTTAGACGTTCACCTAAAGTCCTTGCGGTTGTAGAAGTCCCAGGCAGAAGCGTGGCAGACCACCTCTCTGCCCTCAGGTTTCACCAGCATAGACTCATTCCAGAACTCCTCAGGCATTTTAATCAATCCCAGAGAGGTGAAGAACTCTTCTGCCACTTTGAACATTTGTGTGGCATTATAGCCCTGGTGAGGAAGCACAACAACGTTAGCCTTTCCACCCGACTTTTCTGTGCATTTATCGACTATTCAAGGGCACTGATTTCCCCAAAGCCAAATGACATGCATAGAGACTGGTCGTTAAGGAGCAGGCCATAGGGTAAGACATCTTGCTCAAGAATGCTTCCAATTAACGATGGAATATATTGAGAATTAAACCTGTAATGTATGTATACCTGATTATAAGTGACTACTTTATGTTTTAGTAATACCACCACTGTAGTTGCTATTATGTGTGCATTGATCTGTATGTGTTGTGTTGTTTGAATCAACCAGTGAAGTAGGAAGTGCAGGTTAGTTCCCTTCTATATCTTTCTTAATGATGTAGTTGTATGTCAGGCCACAAATACAAAAAGATCTGTCGGGCTGGGAGATTGGAAACCTGCCAACAACGGGACAGTGTGAAGACATGCCTGACATTTGAACATGTTCCCTGCTGTATACGCATCTGTTCAGCATACTTTCCCACAGAGCCAGCACTCACTTGCGCCACCATCGTGTCTGTCACGTCCACATTGGGTTTCTCTGGGTAAGGAACCATCAAGCCATAGACGTTGTTCCAGGTCTGAGACCACATGTTTCCTGCCGGGGGGGGGGGAGAGAGAGAGAGAGAGAGAGAGAGAGAGAGTAAGTAAACCATATCTGGCTAAGGGCTTCTTCCACTCTCAAGTATGGGAACGTTGTAAATGGTCCATGTATGTTGACAGTAATGAGCACACAAGATGTCAAGTATCGGAGCTATTTTAGGGATGGTCCGAATTATCATTATCCTCGTCATAACAACCAGACGAGAAGAGAACCATGATGAAACACTTGATCATGATGATATAGAGTATGACAAAAACAAAGGTAATAAGTACAGTTCAAACTTGAAATTGAATTTTTTGCAACGCTAACCTTCCAGGCGGTTTCCACATTGATAAGTAGGCCTACATAACAATGTGTATGACGATGTTGAATCAGGCACTACGTTTGTAGTATCGGCGATTTCATTTTGAGACGTTTTATTATACCATGCGTGGGGTAAGAACAGAACAAAACGGGTCTGCATTCGTCGGCGGCCCTACCTAGCAGGTGGGCGGGGATCGGTCCTTTGAGGTTGATGTACTTGGAGCCATACTGGTTGTGGAGCTTGCGGCGGACAAAGGCGTGAAGCTGTTGGTAGAGGGGCTCCACTGTCTTGTACAGCTCTTCCAGGTCCGTCTCAAACGTCTCCGTCTCGTACGAGGAACGCCAGGAATCCCCGGTATCAGCGAACCCTAGATAGAAGACGGAAGCAGACGCTTCTTTGACATTCCTTCACTACTTCACTAGTTTATTTTCCAACTGTTTCATTCAGTGATAGTATCAAAAAACAAACCTGTGCATGAAGTCAACTTTAAACCCCCTCTATGCCCCCTTTATTTATTTCTACAGTTTTAACTGTATAAATAAATAAAAAATAATGAATAAAAATTACAACTAAATGTTCAGAAACAAATGGCAATTTCAATCAAGGTCTCTTCAGTTTCCTTCCGGGAATTTCCCATCGGTCAGAATCCCAGTACAAGGTAATATAGTAAGACAGGCGCGCACTGATAGGTCGAAAGGTTATTTGCGTGGCCTTACCGTCCAGAGCCACAGCCTTGTTGCTGAGCTCCACGAAGCGGGGGGTAGTGTTCCTTAAGGGGGACCCCCGAAGCGTTGTGCCAGCCCTCCCAGGCGTACAGCAGTCGCTTGTAGCTCCGGGAGTTGGCCATGATGTCCGACAGCTCTGCGGAAAGGACGATAATACGATAAATCACATCAGAAGGAAAACACTGCTTTGTTGTGATTGGAAGAGCCGGGGTCACATTTCGTTGTCTTGAGGGCTGACTGCCCCCCAGACAGTGACAAGCTTCCAGGGGGACCGGGCGGTGGGACGAGAGGACGAGGATAAGTAGGCTAAAGGTCAAGGCCTTGGTAGAAACAGGCCTTAGATACATTTAGAGAGAGAGAGAGAGAGAGAGAGAGAGAGAGAGAGAGAGAGAGAGAGGAGAGAGAGAGGAGAGAGAGAGAGAGAGAGAGAGAGAGAGAGAGAGAGAGAGAGAGAGAGAGAGAGGAGAGAGAGAGAGAGGAGAGAGAGAGAGGGACACAGCCTGACCCCGGGGCTCCTCCCTGCTGTGTTTACGGCTATGGTGGGGGGGGCTGACCTGAGAGGGCTGCCGCTGGACTGAAAACAGAGAGAATATATTTTAACACCAATTGTTTCCATAACCTCCTTAACTGCTAGTCTGGCACCGGGCCAGCTGGCGAGCCCTCAGCTCAGAGCACCACTGGCTCATTGTTATGCTCTATGGTTGTTGTTTCATAGGAGGGGAGACAATAGCATCAGGGTATTGTTTTACTCCCCCACTGTGATAATGGAGGGGGAGGAGAGAGAGAGAGAGAGAGAGAGAGAGAGAGAGAGAGAGAGAGGAGAGAGAGAGAGAGAGGAGAGAGAGAGAGAGAGGAGAGAGAGAGAGAGAGAGAGAGAGAGAGAGAGAGAGAGAGAAAGAGAGAGAGAGTCAGTGCGAGAGAGGGAAAGTTTAGAGAGCATGCTGTGTACAGGAGCCCGGCTGCCTGCGGTTCCTCTACGTATAGCCTATTATTCCATCAGCCCCGTGGGGCCCCGTTTAGGCACTGCCCCTGTGGGCTGCTGCTGAAGTAATAGTCCCTGTTCTGTTTCTCTTTCCTGGAGCTCGTTTCCTACAGATTATATTGCCAGCACTTTGCCGGCTGTTGTTGTTGTTTTACCCTCGGCGCTGGTGAGTCCCATTTGCCCCCTCTGTCCTTTGCATATTGTGTGTATGTTTTTATTGCTAATTTTTAAGCGTAATGATGAGCTCTGGTTTTGATTGCGTGGTGCGCTGAAGGTGGATCCCTGTCGTGCGATGAAGGCGGACGTGTGAACGGGGGCTCCTCATACCAGGCTCCAGGCTCCAGCATTCGGTGGGCTTGTCTTTATCCGGACACACCTTAGCGGTGGAGTAAATGTCATCCATGGTGCTCAGGATTGTGTTGTACTGGAGGTGCAGGAAGATAAAAGGAGCATCAGATATTTATATATATATCTATATATATATATAGATATATATATATATATATATATATATATTATATTTCCTTTATATATATACATATTTATTTATTTATTTTCTTTACTACTCATTAGCACATTTAGCCTTAGGCACCCCTGTCATCATATTACAAATCATCTGAACTGCACAATTCTCAAGAATAAAACGTTCCATCCACACAGTCAATCCATAGTTGATTTGTTGGTGGTAGTGGTTGTGGTTGTGGTTGGGGGGGGGGGGGGTTACCAACCTCCCTTCTCTCTGCTTCAGCCAGGTTGGCCGGTCCCAGCTCACTGATCTTCTCGATCAGCTTCTTGGTACTTTTGTTTGTGAGGGTCGCCAGGAAGCCCGGGGGGAAAGTCTGCTTGGCCTTGTTCCCCCAGGCCTCGGTGAAGGCCTGCTCATCAAGGGACGCCTGCACCTACAGCGGAGAAGGAGCAGGAGGTTCACGAGGAGGAGGTGGACTCAGAGGTTGTGGTTGGAGGAGGAGGTAGATGAATAGGGAGACGAGGAGGCAGATGAGGAGGGGGTGTGGATAGAGGTGGTGGTGGAGGAGGAGGTAGATGAGGAGGGAGACGAGGAGGCGGATGAGGAGGGGGTGTAGGTAGGTGAGTAGGATTTGGAGGAGGAGCAGGAGGAGGAGTGGGAGGCGAGACAAGAGGGGGTTAAGATGGCGGAGGTTGAGGAGCAGGGAGAAGAGAATGAGGACGAGGAGGTAGAAGGGAAAGAGGAAAAAGGCTGACTCATCATCCCCCTTTATTGTGCACGTGGAGACAATTCTGTCCTATTTCAACCTCATTATAACCACGTTCACCTTTGGCGATATGCTAATCTGCACATACATTGTAAACACAAAACGGTAGCATCATATATGAATTGCGGAGAGCAATACGGGTTTGCACCATGTGTATCAAGTGCTACGCATAATCTGACTGTACTGCAACCCAAGTGATTTTTGTAAGCGGGTTGAGGCCCTTCTTTGGGTCCATTGTCTGCAGCCCCTGGATTGAGCCCTGACAGACCCTGTAGATGAATCCTCCCAGAGCTGACACAATCACGCCGGCAACGTCCCATGGACGACAGTCCATTGGAGAGTTTACAGAAGGGGTGCCCAACCTTTTTCGACCTAAGATCTACTTTTCAAGTAGCCAACCTCCCGAGATCTACCAGTCAAACCTACCTTCAAGCGGGGGGGGGGGGGGGGCGGGGGGGGCACCCTTTACAGCGTCGCCTCTATACGATTATTACATGCATAAACATGCACCAGTGGCCTTGCTGGAATCATCTTCTAAGTCTGATGACATATCTATTGCATGAGCTGTCACATCATGTTCCGGCTTGTATAAAAACATGTTGTCGACTTTAAAGTGTTACATTTTAAAAACCTCACTGTGAATCACAGAGTGAGATGGAAGCCCCGTGCAGCCCTGGCGTGGTGTGTGTGTGGAAAGCTTTTTTCTTTCCTTCCACGCAGTAAGCACATCACACCCTGAAAAGGTTGAGACCCGCCCCCCCCTTGCTCCATAACATCCAAGCTGATTGCGGAGGAAACGGGGGGGGGGGGGGGGAATTGCTGCTGTGAGTTGATTAACTCTTTTTTGACCTTTTCCGACACATCCTCATAACAAACGAGCACAACAAAGAAACTGATGGAAGTAAATGTGAGATATAGGACTCAAGGAGAGGTATTGTATGGAGGATATGATTATGAATATGTTTAATAATAAATATGCCCATATATATCTATAAAATTGTATATGTTATAGACCTGCATGCTTTTGTTTGTTTGTTGTACGTCAAAAAATACACCACCGTTTGTCATTTATATTTTGGATCGTTTACACTGCAACTCCAAACCACTATGTTAACGTCCACGTTTCGAACACAAGAGCACTATGGGGATAACTGATGAATACCTAAATAGAAAGCAGGTTGATATCCCTGCTTCTCACAGCTACTGTGGGTAGTAGCTGTGGGTTAAGGCAGAAGAATATGAAGATGCACGGGAGAGAGAGATGAACGCACTAGGAGGGTTACCAACTCCTGAGCATGGCCAGATAGTTTTAATTACAGTCTAATTGTGACCTCCAGATTGTTTGATCAACCACCGCAGTCAATCTGAACCTCATGCATCACTCAGATCCCTGCAACTCTTTGTCCTGCAACATAGAAGCCAGCGCGGTGTGTGTGTGGTGTGTGTGTGTGTGTGCGTGTGTGTGTGTGTGTGTGTGTGTGTGTGTGTGTGTGTGTGTGTGTGTGTGTGTGTGTGTGTGTGTGTGTGTGTGTGTGTGTGTGTGTGTGTGTGTGTGTGTGCACCAATGTGTGTGTGTGCACATATGTGTGGGTTCTTAAATGTAACAGAGCCTTGAATATCTGGTTGATTACACAGGGCTCACAGTACTTGGAAGGGGAAACAATAAAGCAGTTAGGTGTAAAAAAAAACGTATCTTGCAGCAGCAGCCAGTAATGTCATTCTTGTCCCCCTGTGTCAGCCCCGTGCCTCATCAGGGCAGCAGAGCCAACATCGCTGTCGATGTTAATGTCTTACGGTTTTAATTGGCAATGGAAAGCAAACCCTGAATCTAATAGAGCCAATCAAACGGACCCCTTGGAAGTGTGTTCCAGAACTGCCCACTCAAACATGCACACTTCGATCTGTTAAGATTCAGTGAAGCACACGAGCTGGCAGTGTACAGGGGGGGGCCAACAGAGCGCCTCTGGGTTTTCTTCTTTTTTATTCTCTTCCTTCTTTTGGAGTTAGTTAGCGGCGAAACGCCAAGTCATGCAGGGATTAGTGGCTTTGGAACGAATGGACGGGGCGTCTGATCTTTTACCCTGACCCTAACCCTTAATGGTTCAGGTCACACGTTAAAGCCAAAACTGATCAACTGGAGATGAATGATGTCTTTGTGTGTGTGTGTGTGTGTGTGTGTGTGTGTGTGTGTGTGTGTGTGTGTGTGTGTGTGTGTGTGTGTGTGTGTGTGTGTGTGTGTTTAGGGATGGTGGTGATGAATGATGTCTTTGTGTGTGTGTGTGTGTGTGTGTGTGTTATTTGTGTGTGTGTGTGAGCTTGCCCTTACCTGGAGCTGGGAGTTGTGTGCGGTCAGGTTGGTGTTGTAGGTCCAGCTGGCAGTGACGCTAACGAATAGGGCCTTCTCCGCCGTGCTGCTGTAGTCAGAGGCGAAGCGATCCGCCTCGGCCTGGGTCTGAGTGTACGCCCCCGGCAACCAATCGGCTGGCACGGCCTCAGAGAAGCCCAAGAGTGGCAGCAGTAGCACCGCTGCCCAGAGGAAACGGTCCATTCTGGCACTTGATCTCCCGCTCTCTCTGCCTGTCTATCTCTCTTGTCTCCCTCCAACGAGAGAATGTTGAAAAGTTTGCAAAGTTGGACAAAAAAAAACACGAATAAAGAAGAATACTTGTTTCACTGAGCAGCTGTTGTCTCCCTGCTTCTTGCCGGGATCTCTCTCCACCTGCCTGCCTGTCCCTCTGTGTGTGTCTCTCTCTCTCTCTCTCCCCCTCACTCCCTCTCTCTCCTCTCTGTCTCTCTCTCGCCAGCAGCCACGGTCGGCTCCTTTATAATGGAACCAGTTTGACCCAGCCCACACTGCTCCTCTACAGCCTTCCCCTTTCTCCCGCTCACTCCACAGAACCTTTCCTTCTCCTATACTGCCTCCATTCCCTCCCTCACACCCCTCTCTCCCTCTATCAACGCATCTATCTATCTATCACGCACACACTCTCTCTCTATCTCTCTCACTCATTTACCCCCCCCCCACAAACACACACACACTTACCTGCCTCCCAGGATTTGAGTAGTCGGCAAGATCTCCTCTATCTTATTTTTTCTTGTTTGTGACTCATGTATATAAAAAGGCAATGGAACTAAAGGACATTGTCTGTCACAATATATCTGCCTGACTGTTGCTATGTTCTTGTCTGTCTACCTGCCTGCCTAACTGTCTGTCTGTTGGCCTGCCTGCTTAATTTCTGCCTGCCTAATGGACTAACGGCCTAACTGCAAACCTAATTGTTCGTGATTTCTGTTTGCCTTCCTAACTGTCTGTCTGCCTGCCTTCCAGCCTGTTTGCCTGTAAGTCGATCTATCGGTCTCTCTGTCTGTCAGAGAGGCAATCCTGTGGGGATGTCCGTGTGTGGTTTGTTCACATAGCCACAAATCAGAGCTGAAACACACTAGGAGGAGCAGCCTATCATCAAACAGAGAGAGAGAGAGAGAGAGAGAGAGAGAGAGAGAGAGAGAGAGAGAGAGAGAGAGAGAGAGAGAGAGAGAGAGAGAGAGAGAGAGAGAGAGAGAGAGAGAGAGAGAGAGACAGAGACAGAGACAGAGAGAGACAGAGACAGAGACAGAGACAGAGACAGAGACAGAGAGAGAGACGGACAAACAGACAGACAGACAGACAGACAAGGGACAGACATCAGTGGGGTCCGAAATCCAGAGCACGAACACATTTCAAATCTCAAATGATGTGCTCTTTGAGTGAAATGTTTTGCGTCGGAAAAAAGTTGATCCTGATGTCACTCATCTGAAAATAGCGTGGTTATGCTATTGGTCATTCATAAAACTGATATGACATAACAAGTTCATTATGTAAGGAAGCCCATGCTCCGTTATGATGCATGAAATTAGCCTACTGGATCAATGAATGAAGCATGACCACTATAAATATAGATATAGATGGATACTTAAAATAACCATGACCCTGATTGAGAAGGGGTGGGATAGGCGTGGGGTAGGAGCTAAGGTAGTCATGGAGGAGTGGAGGAATTTTCAGGGCTCCATCTGAACAGCCTGGGGATAGCTGTCAGCCACACAGTGCTGGGGTGCAGCATGAAACAGGCGCTGTTATTGGCTGTTGCACGGCAACTGCAGACAATGACATGGCTTTGCATTCTCTTCCCTATCGGTACTCGTTGTGTGTGTGTGTGTGTGTGTGTGTGTGTGTGTGTGTGTGTGTGTGTGTGTGTGTGTGTGTGTGTGTGTGTGTGTGTGTGTTTGTGTTTGTGTTTGTGTATGCATGATGCATGCATAATAATGAATTCTACAGGATCAACTGTTTTTTAAGTGGATTTTCTTAGTGGTTCCACAAACTGTTTTGAGCAATGGGAAATGTAAATCCTTCACTATTACTACTTACCAGTTATTCTTCTTCAGGACATTGTGGAGCAAGTTGAACAATATGTGGGTTTGTTTTCCTTGCTTAAAAGATGTAAATCTAAATTTCCTTTTAGTGATAGACACATCTACTTGTCTTTTTTTCGAATGTCTGTATTAAGAAGAACTCAAAAGGAATATCATCCAGGCCTCACCAACATAACACACACTTTCCTAATCATTCTTACAATGCCTTTCTGCACCCTCTGTACTTTCTGTATTTGATTATAAAGTTCTGAACTAAAAACCTTTACCCCGCAACCGACGACTCTTAAGCAGTATTAATTACGCGCCATATAAGATCTCATGGTGTTATTTGATCTTTATCACCAGGAGGAGGACTTTGAACCGGACTGAAGATGGGATTGCGAAATGTTTCTGCCTTTGATTGTTATCTGGGTTTCTGATAGAAGTTGCTGAATGACGATGACTCGGCTCTTTAGTGATCAATGACCCCTCTGGCATCAACATCAACCTTATGGGTCTTATAGAAACATGTGAGAGGTAATAGCACAACGGGCCATGCACATGACCCTTTCATAAGAGCAACAAAGGGGGTCACTTGGGAACTGTCAATAGCATCATTGTCAAATGACAACAAGCTCTCTCCTTAAGCTTGTCATTGTATTGATGTCCTCAATAAATGACGATTCCATGACATGAAATGGAAACCAGACTGCATTGAAGAAGCTACCCTATCATCAGAGGGCATTGTGCGAGTTTTGGGGAGGGCGGCTTGCGTTTATTATAAACTCGGATCCCAGTGATCATTGAAAAAGAATATAGTCCCAAAATAGTGTAATTTATTCCTGTGCCATTGATGACACAGTGCACCGTTTGTGATTCTCACTTCCTATTGATAGCGCAGACCAAAATGCTGCACCTCCAGTGAATCACACATTTTCCATCACATTTTTATTCCATGGCGTATTTAGAACACGCATGTGCAAATCCAGTTGAAAAAAAGAACGGCATCCCTCGGCTGCAGATTTGGAAACTAGATCCAGATCTTTCGCGGATCAACGCTGGAGCACTTGTCCACAGGTACGTGTGCATTGGCACGTGTACACGGGCACGTGTGCACGGGCAAGGGCACAGTGCGGGTTACTGAGTTACTGACAACCCTTCCCCTGTCTTCCACCTGGGTCACAGTCTGCGCCGCCTTCTACAGAAGGCCACAACGTTTGTCGTAACTTGCTTGTAAATTGCAATACACCGTTAATGTAACACCCACTAGGGAGGGTGAAGGTCGGGTTTGTATTTGAGCTACTCATCATATGTAGTGATTCTCATGAGTGTGTGTTGGATGGTGTTCATTGTCTAATGCAGACAGAAATTTAAGCAAACCTCACTGTCCAGTCGAACGGGCTCTTGTGTAACCTATACTCCTATAAACCCCACCTTCGATATTCATTTTTTTTAATGAGTCAATCATGTGACGAAACAACTTTTTCCGATGTCTTGTCAGTTTAACGTTTCCACCAAACAGAGGCACATCAAGCATGCACACCATGACATCTATCCTTCAGAGATTAAACCCTGCCCGCTGTTTTATCCACTGTTTGATCCACTCTTTGATCCGCGGTTTGATCCGAAGAAACGGCAGTTTCAGGAGATGAGGGACCTGGTGCCTGGACACCCACGACCGCCGGCCTCAAACACGCTGACAAACTAATTGAATTGGATTCAAAGTCAGTGATATGCAAGGCTATAAAAACACACACAAATACACACACACACACACACACACACACACACACACACCCATACACACACACACACATGCTTGTGTGCATGTGTGTGTGTGTGTGCATGTGTGTATGGGTGTGTGTGTGTGTGTGTGTCTGTGTGTGTGGTGTGTGTGTGTGTGTGTGTGTGTGTGTGTGTGCAGCCGATCTAACAGAACGTGTACGTGCTCGTTGGTCTCCCATTGTTACCGCGGCCACAGCTTCCAGTGTAATTGAATTGGTCAGCTGTAATAGAACTCTGTGGAGTGTGGCAGAAACGTCCGCCCAGAGCATCCAATCTGCAGCAATATACAAGACAGAGGAAATATATTGCACACATCCACAGATATGGCCGCCCGTGGGCAGGCCCATGTGTGTCGCAGATAGATAGAAAGCTGGGTGAGTGTGTGTGTGTGTGTGTGTGTGTGTGTGTGTGTGTGTGTGTGTGTGTGTGTGTGTGTGTGTGTGTGTGTGTGTGTGTGTGTGTGGAAATTGCATCAAATGGAAAAAGATAATTTCTCACGTTGAGCACACCAATACGTGACTTGTTTATTTCGTTAGACAAAAACAGGAAGTCAAAACGCGCTGCTAGTAGAAACAATCCCGCATGGGGCTCTAGTCATGAGACGTTCCTAACATTTAAAGGGACAGCGATCCCTGAACAGCCAAGAAAGTAAACGATATGCCTACAACAGTGTATAGAACAACACTTAACAACATAGGTGAATTATGATAGGTTACACTCACTACACACGTCCCCCCAGAATTCACCAGCAGAAGAAAGCAAAAACGAAACAGTCACCGCGAGGGTTGGGTATCATTTGGGTTTTATCGATACCGGTGCCTACTCTGAACTTTTCAAACGGAACCGGTGCTAAAACGGTTCTCGAACCGGTAATTAAAAAAACGAAACCGCACACACTTGCATACATGCACGACTTGTTATGAGTTTCACATTAAGCAGAAAGTCAGCAGACACTGAGTTGATTGGCAACGGTGTTTGCTAGCCTACTTGATATGCAAGAATTACGTTTGGCATTAAATTACTCGACTTACCCGAAGAGGAAATCAAAATCAAATACACCGGTATGGCGGCATTTCAAAAAATTATATCCTTACAAAATTACAAACCGGTATACCGCCAAGCACTAACGCAAGTTGACGCCGCAACACCATGCGGGGCAGGTGGCGTTAAAAAAAAGTCAGGCACCATTATGAGGCACCAAAATATGCGTTCTTATTCGATCTCGTTACAACCGTTTACATCCCTACTGGAACCGAGTTTCGGTTCTCAACCCTAGTCACCACGGAGGGTGTATTAACCGGCCACCCTTTAACGGCTGTGTCGTACAGGAGGTCGAGGAGCTACAACCACGGCAGGTGTCCCGCCATGTCACGGATGAGGGGTATGGAGTGTGGGAGTTCCGGGAGGGAGCGGAGCAGGGGGTGGGGGCAGAGCTGGAGGTCGTCAGTCGTGGGGGCTGGGCAAATTCAATGGGCCTGGCCACGTCCAAGTGAGCTGGCTTGAGGCAGTCAATGGAGAGTCGCTCCGGTTTGCCGCCCATGTCCACCACAAAATGTTTGTCCCCCATTTCCAAAACCCGGAACGGAACCTCGTAGGGCGGGCGTAGTGGCCCCCTGTGAGCGTTGTGGCAAATGAAAATGTAGTCTGCCATCCGAAGCCCAGCAGGGATGTGCGACTGAGCGAGGCCGTGACGGGAAGTGGGGACAGGTGCGAAAAGCCAGGCATTGTCCAGTAGCGTGGACCGCCGGAGAGCGGCAGACCAAGGAACGTTGGGTCCAGGGACGAAATCCCCTGGAACCCGCAGCGGCTGGCCATAAACATGCTCTGCGGAGCATGTAGTCCAGGTCTTCCTTTGGTGCAGTCCTGATGCCAAGTAGTACCCACGGGAGCTTGTCGACCCAGTTGCTGTCTTTGAGGCTGGCACAAAGAGCAGCCTTCATCGACCTATGAAATCGCTCACAGAGTCCGTTAGCCTGTGGGTGATATGCGGGTGTGTGGTGGAGTTTCACTCCGAGGCTCTGTGTGACAGCGTTCCACAGCTCAGATGTAAACTGCGCGCCCCGGTCAGAGGATATGTCCGAAGGAGTGCCGAAACGGGCAACCCAGGCGCTGATAAATGCCTGTGTCATCTCGCCAGATGCCAGCGACGTCAGTGGCACAGCCTCAGGCCAACGGGTGGTCCTGTCAACCATGGTCAACAGGTAGGTGAAAGCGTGAGAGGAGGGCAGAGGGCAAAACAGATCCACGTTTACATGGTCAAACCATCTCTCCGCCGAAGAACTCTAACGGGGCTTTAGTGTGGCGGTGCACTTTGGCCTGCTGGCACTCAAGACAGGTGTTAGCCCAGTCCCTAACGCATTTCTTGAGGCCGTGCCAAACAAACTTAGCCGCAACCAATCTCTGTGACGCTTCCGAACCTGGGTGGAAGAGACCATGGATGGCATCAAAAACTTGTCGTCTCCATCCTGTGGGAATGATTGGCCGAGGACTGCCCGTGGAGACGTCACACAGGAGCGTGGGATGGCATCGCCAAAACCCACATCCTCTATTTTCAACCCTGTAGTCGAGGTCCTCAGGAGTTGCACATTCGGGTCTGTGGTGTGGTCCGCTGCGGTTGTAATCCAAGCCGAGATGGACTGCTCCTACCACAGCCCGTGGTAGGCAGTCCGCCACCTGGTTGCAACGTGCTGTAAATCCATGGTGAACTCCGAAATGTAGGACAGATGACGTTGCTGGCGGGCGGACCACGGCTCAGCCACCTTGGCCATGGCCGCAGCTTGTGGTCGACAAAAGCGGTGAAGTGTCGATCTTCCAACAGGGAACGAAAGTGTCTGATGGCGAGGTAGAGACAAAGTAGCTCCCGGTCGAAAGGGCTGTACTTCCGCTCGCTGGGGCGCAACTGACGGCTGAAGAAGGCAAGTGACTGCCAGGCCCCGCCCACCCACTGCTCGTAGACGGCACCGACAGCGTAGTCCGAGGCGTCCGAGGTGATGGCGATGGAGGCTCTGGGAGAAGGATGTGCCAGCATGGTGGCGTTCGCCAGGGCTGCCTTAGTGGCAACAAAAGCCTTGTCCCTGCTCTCAGTCCAGTCCACAGCATGCTTGGGCTTACCATGCAAGGGCCGCATGAGCTGGGCAGCTCGATGGATGAAACGGTGGTAAAAATTCACCATGCCGAGAAACTCCTGCAGGGACTTGACAGTGAGCGGGCGTGGGAACTGTGCGACGCCTCCACCTTCGATGGGAGAGGGGCTGCACCGACCTTAGTGACTCTGTGTCCCAGGAAATCGATGATGGTGAGACTAAACTGGCACTTGGCGGGGTTGACAATTAGCCCATGTTGGCTGAGCCGCTCAAAAATTTTCCAGAAGTGCGCCAGGTGCTGAGATTTGGACGTGCTCGCCACCAGGATATCATCCAAGTACACAAAAAGAAAAGGCAGCTCCCATAAAACAGAGTCCATGAGGTGTTGAAAAGATTGAGCTGCGTTTTTAAGGACGAACGCTATTCGTTGGAACTCAAACAGACCAAACGGCGTGATCACTGCTGTTTTGGGAACGTCCAGTGGGTGTACAGGCACCTGATGATATCCCCGGACAAGGTCCACCTTGGAAAAAATCACCATACCAGCCAGGTGTGGCGAGAAATCCTGTATGTTCGGGACTGGGTACCGGTCAGGCGTCGTTGCCTCATTCCGCCGCCGGGCTTGGGGACGATGTGGGGGGGTGAAGCCCACGGGCTGTCGGACCGGCGGACTATACCCAGGCATTCCATGTTTTCAAACTCAGCCTTTGCAACGGCAAGCTTGGTCGGGTCGAGGCGCCGAGCACGGGCGTAGACGGGTGGACCAGTAGTGGCGAGATGGTGCTCCACACCATGCTTCACGGCAGACGCAGAGAAAGTGGGCTGAGTGAGGGCTGGGAAACCGGCAAGCAGACGGTGGAAATCATCTGAGGAGGAGAGCCTGCTAGACAGTCGTATGGAGTCAGCGCCGCTGACGCATAGGAACAAAACATGACGGCGTTAATCTGCGTCAATCGGTTCTTCACATCCACAAACAGTCCATGCGCACACAAAAAATCAGCGCTGAGGAGGGGAACGGAGACCATTGCTGTAACAAAGTCCAAGGTGCCTGGGACTTTGTTACAGGCAACTCAATGTACCTTGTTCCATAGGTGATGCAGGCAGGACGCTCCTCTGTGCTCCCGTGTCGCACAGGAATCGCCGTCCGGAGATGCTGTCGCGGATGAAAAGCAGCCTGCCAGCATCGGCCGACGCTCATGGCCACTACCGAGCGCCGGCCCAGGCGTTTCTCAACCCGCCAAAACTGCAAGGCGGACGGCATTTAAGAGCCTTCGGTCCAAACTTTGCATGGTAAAAACACATGGCTGAAGACTGCTGCGGGCCTGAAGACTGCTGGGGTTCAGAAGACTGCTGCCGACGAGAAATGGTGGCAGCGATGAGCGTGGAGTCGTCCAGTGTCACAGGAGTGATGTGCGTGGGGAAAAAACGCGGCCACACAGTGCCCTTGACCCGCCAGGAAAAATGTATCAGCCTCTTCAGCCAGCCTCCAACACTGAGTGATCGTGGTGTTTGCTAATGCAGCTCTCACTTGGGAAGGCAGCTGACGCAGGAAAAGCTGAACGAAATTAAATCGGGTTATGAGATCCAGCATACGGTCCATGAGCTCCGACGGCTGCTGTCACCGAGTCCTTGAAGTGAGAAAAGCCTGCTGGCTCTCTCAGCATCCGACATCTCAAACGTCTTCAACAGGTGGGCTTTGAGTGCCGTATACTTCTCCCTTGCCGGAGGATTTTTAAGGAGGCTCACCACTCTGGATGCTGTTGAATTTCCGAGAGCTGACACAACGTAGTAGTACTTGGTCGTATCCGCGGTGATCTCCCGCAACGTGAACTGCGCTTCGGTCTGGGCGAACCATGCCGACGCCGTCGATTCCCAGAATTCGGGGAGTTTGAGAGTAACAGCGATCGCGGTCATGGTCGTGTCGTGTCTCTGGATATGTGCAATAGACTAACGTCACCAGTGTGGAAATTGCATCAAATGGAAAAATACAATTTCTCAAGTTGAGCGTGACTCGTTTATTTCATTAGACAAAAACAGGAAGTCAAAACGCGCTGCTGGTAAAAACAATCCCCCATGGGGCTCTACGTCATCAGACGTTCCTAACATTTAAAGGGAGAGCGATCCCTGAACAACCAAGACAGTAAACGAAATGCCTACAACAGTGTATAGAACAACACTTAACAAGATGAATTATGATAGGTTACACTCACTACATACGTGTGGATATTTGTGGATGCGAGAGTGAAAGAGTTTGTGTGTGTGGGAGTGAGTGAGTGCAAGAAAGAGCAAGAGCGTGTGTTTGAGTGTTTGTGTCTGTACATTTGTGCGTGCATGTATGCGTACGTGCGGTGCACACACCCCATACATCCAGTCCCTCAGTGAGACCACGATAGATCCTCTGATGATATGATCAATTATATTATGAATCGTTCTCTTGCATAGGCCTGTAGATACAAAACTCAAATTCACCCTTTTAGAATACTTACAGCGAATGATAATGAACAATAATTATGTATTAACAGCCTTTGACTACCAAATCATGTAAGATATTAAAATAGGAGCCATAAAAATAAAGTAGATAAAGGAGCAAAGGGTCATTAAATCCAAATCAATATCAACCAGACTATCTATTATCTATTGATTGAGTGTCACCCGGGGTTGATTTGGTGAATTGCTTTAGAGTTGTTGAATCATTAGCTAGCAAACATGATTTAGATTGTTGCAACAATCACACTGTGTGTCACAGCGACGCCAGACTTTACAAAGACATTGACTGGGACTAAGACACCGGCGTTCATTTCCTGGAGAGAGATGTAAGCCTCACGGCGTCTCTGTGGTACAATCAACGATGATGTGAACATGATCACTCACTCGATTTTGAATTTCCTCGGTAGAACCTACATTCTCAGGCCTGCTCTGTAGACTAAGACAATGCCTCTGTCTGGTTGGCTTGAGATCTGCAAGTCCTTTCAAACAATGTTGTGAAGCAATCAACCCCATCAGGCATACTAGGGATGCCATTACGTCAGCTTTATCCCTTTCCCTGCACCAATCATGGTTTTCACAGCGTATGGGCAGTCGAAGGCATGCTATTACATCATGGTGAATGTGAACGCAGAGTGTTGAGCTCCAGGGAGCTAGGACTACATATAACAAGATGCAGTGTCATCAAATCATGCACAGAGCAGTGTGATATTCCCGAGACGTAAGAAAGGTACTGATGGGGCATTGCTGGAGAAAGCAAAGCCGTAAGCATTTCTCATGCCAAAACTAAACTAGTCTCCACTCAAGCCTCATTAGAAAATATATATTATATTGATATGATGAATGATGATACTATATTCATTATATATATATATGGTTTGATAATTATTCAGTCATTTATCTAAGGTGAGTTAATTATCTGAGGCGTACGAGTCTGACACAGAACAAACAGCCTGCATGTGTGCACGCAGATAACAGCAATCTTTATATCAATTTCTGTCAGGGTGTGTGTGTTTCCCTGTGTTTCCCTCCTGTGTTGATTACTGTTCCCTCCCCTAATGTGTCTCAGCTGTTCCTCGTTGTGTTTGTTATTTAAGCCCTCGTCTTTCCTTTGTTCCTTGTGCTGTCATTGTGGTTGTCTGTGGTTGTCCGTGGTTGTTTGTGCTGTCGTCTCCTGAGTTCCCTGTCGTCTCCCGAGTTCCGAGTTGTCTCCCGAGTTCCCTGATTCCTGTGCCTTAGCCTTTAGGCCTGAATAAAGTGCCGTTTCCTGAAACCGTCTGCGTTTGGGTCCTACCTGCCTGCCTGCACCCTCAGCTCCCTAACAGAATGACAGCACCCACATTGGACCCAGCGGACGATCCAGTTAGCCGTGAGTGGGAGGATTTATTAGTCTTCTTAAATAAGGCAATAGATCGCTGGGAGGGTTTGGGGTACCACCCGGTTCCTCCTGGCACTCCAGCTCCCGCACTGACTTCGGTCCCCGAGCCCTGTCCGGTTCCTGAGCCCACTCCTAGCCTTCCAGAGGGGGACCGGCCTCTTCGCCTGCTTGAGGTGGTCCGCCCTCCGCTCCTGCCTGAGGGGGCCCTCCCCCTGCTCCTTCCAGAGGGGGACCGGCCTCTGCTCCTGCCGGAGGGGGTCCGCCCTCCAGACCGTCCAGGGGAGGCACGCCCTCCGCTCCTGCCTGTGGGGGCCCTCCTCCACACCTTCCCGAGAGGGGTTCCCCTTCAAGGCCTTCCACCAGAGGGGACCCGCCCTCTGCCTGGCCTTCCACCAGAGGGGACCCGACCTCTGCCTGGCCTTCCACCAGAGGGGACCCGCCCTCGACCTGGCCTTCCACCAGAGGGGACCCGCCCTCTACCTCTCCTTCCTCCAGAGGGGACCCGCCCTCCAGCTCGCCTTCCTCCTGAGGGACTGAGCTCTCATCGTCCTTGCCGCAGGCCTCCTGAAGGGGTCCGCCTTCCCTCTGCCTCTGCTTGCCCCCCAGGCCGTCCGCCTGAGGCTCCCTGCCTTACCCTGGGGCAGTTTTCTGGCCGCCCGCCTGACGTCCCTCGGCTCTGCCCCAGTCCATTTTTTTTTTTTTTGATTCCCCCCTCCTGGCGCCCCTCCACCCACCCGTTTTGGGTTTGACTTTCTTCTTTGTTTTGCTTGTCGTGGGTCGCCTGGGAGTCGACCCTTAAGGGGGGGGGGTACTGTCAGTGTGTGTTTCCCTGTGTTTCCCTCCTGTGTTGATTACTGTTCCCTCCCCTAATGTGTCTCAGCTGTTCCTCGTTGTGTTTGTTATTTAAGCCCTCGTCTTTCCTTTGTTCCTTGTGCTGTCATTGTGGTTGTCTGTGGTTGTCCGTGGTTGTTTGTGGTTGTTAGTCCTGTCGTCTCCCGAGTTCCCTGTCGTCTTCCGAGTTGTCTCCCGAGTTCCCTGATTCCTGTGCCTTAGCCTTTAGGCCTGAATAAAGTGCCGTTTCCTGAAACCGTCTGCGTTTGGGTCCTACCTGCCTGCCTGCACCCTCAGCTCCCTAACAATTTCATGCCGTTCCAAGCAACAATCAAACTGATTTTACATCTGCACTTCCGTAAAGCATGTTCAAAGCGATGGCGCATCTACAGTACTTTGTACGGTAAAGAGCTTTTGCGCCGAAAAAGAACTTCATGGTGTATTAAAGGCATGGAATCCCACTATGCAGGATTACCAAGTTACCAGACTGCTACCCTTGCAAGTGAACGGAGCGTTCCACGGCATTGAGAAGACCCGTGTAATAAAGGCCTATAAAATGTCTGTTTATGGCATAGATTTCTCCTCAAATTAGGCCAATAAAGCAATGATAACAAAAACAAAAAAAACACAAACGATCGCTCAAAGGCCCGACCCGACAATCAAAACCCTCATTGTTTAACATGAATTGGCTAAACAAATGACCACTGTAGCATATTTAAACACAATTCAAATTGTGCGGAGAATTATTTCCATTGGTCATTCTCAGTGGCGGCTGGCGATCAAACATGTTGGTGGGGCACAATAATAGACAGGGGGTCTGAGGTTCTCCCCCCCCCCCCCCCATTTTTTTGGAATTTAATAGATTTGATTTCCTGTATTCTGGTGCATTTTGGGGATGGCCACTACCTATTTCCTTGCTTTTCATTCAGATTCATAGCCTACATCCTGACTTGCAGGGCCTGGACAAGCTACAAGCTATACAGACCTACTTCATGGCCATTCCACCAGCCATTGCTATTTGACCCATTGTTGTTATTCTGATATTGAGACAAATCATGATCACTGTCCTATAGCGTCCATTTTTTGTGAGTCTCAATGTATACTTCAAATGCAGTTAGAAATATGGGACAGTTGCTTCATTTTGTTTATATGCTACAGGCCGAAAGACTAAATTAATATATAACTTACTTGCTCCTTTTAAGTATAACATTGCTTGGGGAGTCCAATTCCTCCACTGAAAAGGGTGGAAAGTGCTTACAACTCTCTGCTAGTTAGCGATCTATGACACTGTTGTTTTTTATTGGTCGTCATGAAAAAAACACAAGGGGTAATACTGTCGTTTTAATCAAATGAAACATAAGGGGTAACACTGTCGTTTTTTATCGGTCGTCATCAAAGGTGTCAAGTAACGAAGTACAAATACTTCGTTACCTTACTTAAGTAGAGATTTTGGGTATCTATCTTTACTGGAGTAATTATTTTTCAGCCTACTTTTTACTTCTACTCCTTACATTTTCACGCACTTATCTGTACTTTCTACTTTTTAAAAATGGCCTCGTTACTCCTATTTAATTCGCGAATTATAAAGTCAACCATTGTGTTGAGTTTATTCGGTGTCTTGATGGTGCATTGATAAGTTCGGAGGTTAATACTCTAAACAGCTCAGGTTTGGATCCCCGCAAAAACATAGACAGGGGTACCACTGTCGTTTTTTATTGGTCAACATAGAAAAAACATGAGGGGTAACTCGTTTTTTATCGGCCGTCATGAAATAAACATAAGGGGTAACACTGTCGATATTCATCAAATAAAACATAAGGGGTAACACTGTTGTTTTTCTTTGGTCGTCATGAAGAAAAACAAAAGGGGTAACACTGTAGTTTTTTATAGGTCGGCATGAAAAAAAACATAAGGGGTAACACTGTTGTTTTTTATTGGTCGTCATGAAAAAAACACAAGGGGTAACACTGTTGTCTTTGTCAAATGAAACATGAGGGGTGACACTGTTGTTTTTCTTTGGTCGTCATGAAGAAAAACAAAAGGGGTAACACTGTAGTTTTTTATTGGTCGGCATGAAAAAAAAAAAAGGGGTAACACTGTTGTTTTTTATTGGTCGTCATGAAAAAAACACAAGGGGTAACACTGTTGTCTTTGTCAAATGAAACATGAGGGGTGACACTGTTGTTTTTTATTGGTCTAAATGAAAAAAAACATAAGGGGTAACACTGTTGTTTTTTTATTGGTCGTCATGAAAAAAACACAAGGGGTAACACTGTTGTTTTTTATTGGTCGTCATGAAAAAAAACATAAGGGGTAACACTGTTGTCTTTGTAAAATAAAACACAAGGGGTAACACTGTTGTTTTTTATTGGTCATCATGAAAAAAACGTAAGGGGTAACACTGTCGTTTTTTTATTGGTCGTCATGAAAAAAACACAAGGGGTAACACTGTTGTTTTTTATTGGTCGTCATGAAAAAAAACATAAGGGGTAACACTGTTGTCTTTGTCAAATAAAACACAAGGGGTAACACTGTTGTTTTTTATTGGTCGTCATGAAAAAAACGTAAGGGGTAACACTGTCGTTTTTTATTGGTCGGCATGAAAAAAAACATAAGGGGTAACACTGTTGTTTTTTATTGGTCGTCATGAAAAAAAACACAAGGGGTAACACTGTTGTTTTTTTATTGGTCGTCATGAAAAAAACATAAGGGGTAACACTGTTGTTTTTTATTGGTCGTCATGAAAAAAAACATAAGGGGTAACACTGTTGTCTTTGTCAAATAAAACACAAGGGGTAACACTGTTGTTTTTTATTGGTCGGCATGAAAAAAAACATAAGGGGTAACACTGTTGTTTTTTATTGGTCGTCATGAAAAAAACACAAGGGGTAACACTGTTGTTTTTTTATTGGTCGTCATGAAAAAAACATAAGGGGTAACACTGTTGTTTTTTATTGGTCGTCATGAAAAAAAACATAAGGGGTAACACTGTTGTCTTTGTCAAATAAAACACAAGGGGTAACACTGTTGTTTTTTATTGGTCGTCATGAAAAAAACGTAAGGGGTAACACTGTCGTTTTTTATTGGTCGGCATGAAAAAAAACATAAGGGGTAACACAGTTGTCTTTGTCAAATAAAACACAAGGGGTAACACTGTTGTTTTTTATTGGTCGTCATGAAAAAAACACAAGGGGTAACACTGTCGTTTTTTTATTGGTCGTCATGAAAAAAACATAAGGGGTAACACTGTTGTTTTTTATTGGTCGTCATGAAAAAAAACATAAGGGGTAACACTGTTGTCTTTGTCAAATAAAACACAAGGGGTAACACTGTTGTTTTTTATTGGTCGGCATGAAAAAAAACATAAGGGGTAACACTGTTGTTTTTTATTGGTCGTCATGAAAAAAACACAAGGGGTAACACTGTTGTTTTTTTATTGGTCGTCATGAAAAAAACATAGGGGGTAACACTGTTGTTTTTTATTGGTCGTCATGAAAAAAAACATAAGGGGTAACACTGTTGTCTTTGTCAAATAAAACACAAGGGGTAACACTGTTGTTTTTTATTGGTCGTCATGAAAAAAACGTAAGGGGTAACACTGTCGTTTTTTATTGGTCGGCATGAAAAAAAACATAAGGGGTAACACTGTTGTTTTTTATTGGTCGTCATGAAAAAAACACAAGGGGTAACACTTGTTTTTTTATTGGTCGTCATGAAAAAAACATAAGGGGTAACACTGTTGTTTTTTATTGGTCGTCATGAAAAAAAACATAAGGGGTAACACTGTTGTCTTTGTCAAATAAAACACAAGGGGTAACACTGTTGTTTTTTATTGGTCGGCATGAAAAAAAACAGAAGGGGTAACACTGTTGTTTTTTATTGGTCGTCATGAAAAAAAACATAAGGGGTAACACTGTTGTCTTTGTCAAATAAAACACAAGGGGTAACACTGTTGTTTTTTATTGGTCGTGATGAAAAAAACGTAAGGGGTAACACTGTTGTTTTTTATTGGTCGGCATGAAAAAAAACATAAGGGGTAACACTGTTGTTTTTTATTGGTCGTCATGAAAAAAAACATAAGGGGTAACACTGTTGTCTTCGTCAAATAAAACCCAAGGGGTAACACTGTTGTTTTTTATTGGTCGCCATGAAAAAAACACAAGGGGTAACACTGTTGTTTTTTTATTGGTCGTCATGAAAAAAACATAAGGGGTAACACTGTTGTTTTTTATTGGTCGTCATGAAAAAAAACATAAGGGGTAACACTGTTGTCTTTGTCAAATAAAACACAAGGGGTAACACCGTTGTTTTTTATTGGTCGTCATGAAAAAAACGTAAGGGGTAACACTGTCGTTTTTTATTGGTCGGCATGAAAAAAAACATAAGGGGTAACACAGTTGTCTTTGTCAAATAAAACACAAGGGGTAACACTGTTGTTTTTTATTGGTCGTCATGAAAAAAACACAAGGGGTAACACTGTCGTTTTTTTATTGGTCGTCATGAAAAAAACATAAGGGGTAACACTGTTGTTTTTTATTGGTCGTCATGAAAAAAAACATAAGGGGTAACACTGTTGTCTTTGTCAAATAAAACACAAGGGGTAACACTGTTGTTTTTTATTGGTCGGCATGAAAAAAAACATAAGGGGTAACACTGTTGTTTTTTATTGGTCGTCATGAAAAGAACACAAGGGGTAACACTGTTGTTTTTTTATTGGTCGTCATGAAAAAAACATAGGGGGTAACACTGTTGTTTTTTATTGGTCGTCATGAAAAAAAACATAAGGGGTAACACTGTTGTCTTTGTCAAATAAAACACAAGGGGTAACACTGTTGTTTTTTATTGGTCGTCATGAAAAAAACGTAAGGGGTAACACTGTCGTTTTTTATTGGTCGTCATGAAAAAAACACAAGGGGTAACACTTGTTTTTTTATTGGTCGTCATGAAAAAAACATAAGGGGTAACACTGTTGTTTTTTATTGGTCGTCATGAAAAAAAACATAAGGGGTAACACTGTTGTCTTTGTCAAATAAAACACAAGGGGTAACACTGTTGTTTTTTATTGGTCGGCATGAAAAAAAACAGAAGGGGTAACCCTGTTGTTTTTTATTGGTCGTCATGAAAAAAAACATAAGGGGTAACACTGTTGTCTTTGTCAAATAAAACACAAGGGGTAACACTGTTGTTTTTTATTGGTCGTGATGAAAAAAACGTAAGGGGTAACACTGTTGTTTTTTATTGGTCGGCATGAAAAAAAACATAAGGGGTAACACTGTTGTTTTTTATTGGTCGTCATGAAAAAAAACATAAGGGGTAACACTGTTGTCTTTGTCAAATAAAACCCAAGGGGTAACACTGTTGTTTTTTATTGGTCGGCATGAAAAAAAACATAAGGGGTAACACTGTTGTTTTTTATTGGTCGGCATGAAAAAAAACAGAAGGGGGAACACTGTTGTTTTTTATTGGTCGTCATGAAAAAAAACATAAGGGGTAACACTGTTGTCTTTGTCAAATAAAACACAAGGGGTAACACTGTTGTTTTTTATTGGTCGTCATGAAAAAAACGTAAGGGGTAACACTGTCGTTTTTTATTGGTCGGCATGAAAAAAAACATAAGGGGTAACACTGTTGTTTTTTATTGGTCGTCATGAAAAAAAACATAAGGGGTAACACTGTTGTCTTTGTCAAATAAAACCCAAGGGGTAACACTGTTGTTTTTTATTGGTCGGCATGAAAAAAAACATAAGGGGTAACACTGTTGTTTTTTATTGGTCGTCATGAAAAAAAACATAAGGGGTAACACTGTTGTCATTGTCAAATAAAACACAAGGGGTAACACTGTTGTTTTTTATTGGTCGTCATGAAAAAAACGTAAGGGGTAACACTGTCGTTTTTTATTGGTCAGCATGAAAAAAAACATAAGGGGTAACACTGTTGTTTTTTATTGGTCGTCATGAAAAAAACACAAGGGGTAACACTGTTGTTTTTTTATTGGTCGTCATGAAAAAAACACAAGGGGTAACACTGTTGTTTTTTATTGGTCGTCATGAAAAAAAACATAAAGGGTAACACTGTTGTTTTTTATTGGTCGTCAAGAAAAAAACGTAAGGGGTAACACTGTCGTTTTTTATTGGTCAGCATGAAAAAAAACATAAGGGGTAACACTGTTGTTTTTTATTGGTCGTCATGAAAAAAAACATAAAGGGTAACACTGTTGTCTTTGTCAAATCAAACATGAGGGGTGACACTGTTGTTTTTTATTGGTCTAAAGACAAAAAAAACATAAGGGGTAACACTGTTGTTTTTTATTGGTCGTCATGAAAAAAAACATAGAGGGTAACACTGTTGTCTTTGTCAAATAAAATATAAGGGGTAACACTGTTGTTTTTTATTGGTCGTCATGAAAAAAACGTAAGGGGTAACACTGTCGTTTTTTATTGGTCGGCACGAAAAAAAACATGAGGGGTAACACTGTTGTTTTTTATTGGTCGTCATGAAAAAAACACAAGGGGTAACACTGTTGTTTTTTTATTGGTCGTCATGAAAAAAACATAAGGGGTAACACTGTTGTTTTTTATTGTTCGTCATGAAAAAAATCATAAGGGGTAACACTGTTGTCTTTGTCAAATGAAACATGAGGGGTGACACTGTTGTTTTTTATTGGTCTAAATGAAAAAAAACATAATGGGTAACACTGTTGTTTTTTTATTGGTCGTCATGAAAAAAACACAAGGGGTAACACTGTTGTTTATTATTGGTCGTCATGAAAAAAAACATAAGGGGTAACACTGTTGTCTTTGTCAAATAAAACACAAGGGGTAACACTGTTGTTTTTTATTGGTCGTCATGAAAAAAAACACAAGGGGTAACACTGTTGTTTTTTATTGGTCGTCTTGAAAAAAACGTAAGCGGTAACACTGTTGTCTTTGTCAAATGAAACATGAGGGGTGACACTGTTGTTTTTTATTGGTCTAAATGAAAAGAAAACATAAGGGGTAACACTGTTGTTTTTTTTATTGGTCGTCATGAAAAAAACACAAGGGGTAACACTGTTGTTTTTTTATTGGTCGTCATGAAAAAAACACAAGGGGTAACACTGTTGTTTTTTATTGGTCGTCATGAAAAAAAACATAAGGGGTAACACTGTTGTCTTTGTAAAATAAAACACAAGGGGTAACACTGTTGTTTTTTAATGGTCGTCATGAAGAAAACGTAAGGGGTAACACTGTCGTTTTTTATTGGACGGCATGAAAAAAAACGTAAGGGGTAACACTGTTGTTTTTTTATTGGTCGTCATGAAAAAAACACAAGGGGTAACACTGTTGTTTTTTATTGGTCGTCATGAAAAAAAACATAAGGGGTAACACTGTTGTCTTTGTCAAATAAAACACAAGGGGTAACACTGTTGTTTTTTATTGGTCGTCATGAAAAAAACGTAAGGGGTAACACTGTCGTTTTTTATTGGTCGGCATGAAAAAAAACATAAGGGGTAACACTGTTGTTTTTCATTGGTCGTCATGAAAAAAACACAAGGGGTAACACTGTTGTTTATTATTGGTCGTCATGAAAAAAAACATAAGGGGTAACACTGTTGTCTTTGTCAAATAAAACACAAGGGGTAACACTGTTGTTTTTTATTGGTCGTCATGAAAAAAAACACAAGGGGTAACACTGTTGTTTTTTATTGGTCGTCTTGAAAAAAACGTAAGCGGTAACACTGTTGTCTTTGTCAAATGAAACATGAGGGGTGACACTGTTGTTTTTCATTGGTCTAAATGAAAAGAAAACATAAGGGGTAACACTGTTGTTTTTTTTATTGGTCGTCATGAAAAAAACACAAGGGGTAACACTGTTGTTTTTTTATTGGTCGTCATGAAAAAAACACAAGGGGTAACACTGTTGTTTTTTATTGGTCGTCATGAAAAAAAACATAAGGGGTAACACTGTTGTCGTTGTAAAATAAAACACAAGGGGTAACACTGTTGTTTTTTAATGGTCGTCATGAAGAAAACGTAAGGGGTAACACTGTCGTTTTTTATTGGACGGCATGAAAAAAAACATAAGGGGTAACACTGTTGTTTTTTTATTGGTCGTCATGAAAAAAACACAAGGGGTAACACTGTTGTTTTTTATTGGTCGTCATGAAAAAAACGTAAGGGGTAACACTGTCGTTTTTTATTGGTCGGCATGAAAAAAAACATAAGGGGTAACACTGTTGTTTTTCATTGGTCGTCATGAAAAAAACACAAGGGGTAACACTGTTGTTTTTTTATTGGTCGTCATGAAAAATACATAAGGGGTAACACTGTTGTCTTTGTCAAATGAAACATGAGGGGTGACACTGTTCTTTTTTATTGGTCTACATGCAAAAAAAACATAAGGGGTAACACTGTTGTTTTTTTATTGGTCGTCATGAAAAAAACACAAGGGGTAACACTGTTGTTTTTTATTGGTCGTCATGAAAAAAAACATAGAGGGTAACACTGTTGTCTTTGTCAAATAAAATATAAGGGGTAACACTGTTGTTTTTTATTGGTCGTCATGAAAAAAACGTAAGGGGTAACACTGTCGTTTTTTATTGGTCGGCACGAAAAAAAACATGAGGGGTAACACTGTTGTTTTTTATTGGTCGTCATGAAAAAAACACAAGGGGTAACACTGTTGTTTTTTTATTGGTCGTCATGAAAAAAACATAAGGGGTAACACTGTTGTTTTTTATTGTTCGTCATGAAAAAAATCATAAGGGGTAACACTGTTGTCTTTGTCAAATGAAACATGAGGGGTGACACTGTTGTTTTTTATTGGTCTAAATGAAAAAAAACATAATGGGTAACACTGTTGTTTTTTTATTGGTCGTCATGAAAAAAACACAAGGGGTAACACTGTTGTTTTTTTATTGGTCGTCATGAAAAAAACACAAGGGGTAACACTGTTGTTTTTTATTGGTCGTCATGAAAAAAAACACAAGGGGTAACACTGTTGTTTTTTATTGGTCGTCTTGAAAAAAACGTAAGCGGTAACATTGTTGTCTTTGTCAAATGAAACATGAGGGGTGACACTGTTGTTTTTTATTGGTCTAAATGAAAAGAAAACATAAGGGGTAACACTGTTGTTTTTTTATTGGCCGTCATGAAAAAAACACAAGGGGTAACACTGTTGTTTTTTATTGGTCGTCATGAAAAAAAACGTAAGGGGTAACACTGTCGTTTTTTATTGGTCGGCACGAAAAAAAACATGAGGGGTAACACTGTTGTTTTTTATTGGTCGTCATGAAAAAAACACAAGGGGTAACACTGTTGTTTTTTTATTGGTCGTCATGAAAAAAACATAAGGGGTAACACTGTTGTTTTTTATTGGTCGTCATGAAAAAAACACAAGGGGTAACACTGTTGTTTATTATTGGTCGTCATGAAAAAAAACATAAGGGGTAACACTGTTGTCTTTGTCAAATAAAACACAAGGGGTAACACTGTTGTTTTTTATTGGTCGTCATGAAAAAAAACACAAGGGGTAACACTGTTGTTTTTTATTGGTCGTCTTGAAAAAAACGTAAGCGGTAACACTGTTGTCTTTGTAAAATAAAACACAAGGGGTAACACTGTTGTTTTTTATTGGTCGTCATGAAAAAAACGTAAGGGGTAACACTGTCGTTTTTTATTGGTCGGCATGAAAAAAAACATAAGGGGTAACACTGTTGTTTTTCATTGGTCGTCATGAAAAAAACACAAGGGGTAACACTGTTGTTTTTTTATTGGTCGTCATGAAAAATACATAAGGGGTAACACTGTTGTCTTTGTCAAATGAAACATGAGGGGTGACACTGTTCTTTTTTATTGGTCTAAATGCAAAAAAAACATAAGGGGTAACACTGTTGTTTTTTTATTGGTCGTCATGAAAAAAACACAAGGGGTAACACTGTTGTTTTTTATTGGTCGTCATGAAAAAAAACATAGAGGGTAACACTGTTGTCTTTGTCAAATAAAATATAAGGGGTAACACTGTTGTTTTTTATTGGTCGTCATGAAAAAAACGTAAGGGGTAACACTGTCGTTTTTTATTGGTCGGCACGAAAAAAAACATGAGGGGTAACACTGTTGTTTTTTATTGGTCGTCATGAAAAAAACACAAGGGGTAACACTGTTGTTTTTTTATTGGTCGTCATGAAAAAAACATAAGGGGTAACACTGTTGTTTTTTATTGGTCGTCATGAAAAAAACACAAGGGGTAACGCTGTTGTTTTTTTATTGGTCGTCATGAAAAAAACACAAGGGGTTACACTGTTGTTTTTTATTGGTCGTCATGAAAAAAAACATAAGGGGTAACACTGTTGTCTTTGTAAAATAAAACACAAGGGGTAACACTGTTGTTTTTTAATGGTCGTCATGAAGAAAACGTAAGGGGTAACACTGTCGTTTTTTATTGGACGGCATGAAAAAAAACGTAAGGGGTAACACTGTTGTTTTTTTATTGGTCGTCATGTAAAAAAACATAAGGGGTAACACTGTTGTTTTTCATTGGTCGTCATGAAAAAAACACAAGGGGTAACACTGTTGTTTTTTTATTGGTCGTCATGAAAAATACATAAGGGCTAACACTGTTGTCTTTGTCAAATGAAACATGAGGGGTGACACTGTTCTTTTTTATTGGTCTAAATGCAAAAAAAACAAAAGGGGTAACACTGTTGTTTTTTTATTGGTCGTCATGAAAAAAACACAAGGGGTAACACTGTTGTTTTTTATTGGTCGTCATGAAAAAAAACGTAAGGGGTAACACTGTCGTTTTTTATTGGTCGGCACGAAAAAAAACATGAGGGGTAACACTGTTGTTTTTTATTGGTCGTCATGAAAAAAACACAAGGGGTAACACTGTTGTTTTTTTATTGGTCGTCATGAAAAAAACATAAGGGGTAACACTGTTGTTTTTTATTGGTCGTCATGAAAAAAACACAAGGGGTAACACTGTTGTTTATTATTGGTCGTCATGAAAAAAAACATAAGGGGTAACACTGTTGTCTTTGTCAAATAAAACACAAGGGGTAACACTGTTGTTTTTTAATGGTCGTCATGAAGAAAACGTAAGGGGTAACACTGTCGTTTTTTATTGGACGGCATGAAAAAAAACGTAAGGGGTAACACTGTTGTTTTTTTATTGGTCGTCATGTAAAAAAACATAAGGGGTAACACTGTTGTTTTTCATTGGTCGTCATGAAAAAAACACAAGGGGTAACACTGTTGTTTTTTTATTGGTCGTCATGAAAAATACATAAGGGCTAACACTGTTGTCTTTGTCAAATGAAACATGAGGGGTGACACTGTTCTTTTTTATTGGTCTAAATGCAAAAAAAACATAAGGGGTAACACTGTTGTTTTTTTATTGGTCGTCATGAAAAAAACACAAGGGGTAACACTGTTGTTTTTTATTGGTCGTCATGAAAAAAAACGTAAGGGGTAACACTGTCGTTTTTTATTGGTCGGCACGAAAAAAAACATGAGGGGTAACACTGTTGTTTTTTATTGGTCGTCATGAAAAAAACACAAGGGGTAACACTGTTGTTTTTTATTGGTCGTCATGAAAAAAACGTAAGGGGTAACACTGTCGTTTTTTATTGGTCGGCATGAAAAAAAACATAAGGGGTAACACTGTTGTTTTTCATTGGTCGTCATGAAAAAAACACAAGGGGTAACACTGTTGTTTTTTTATTGGTCGTCATGAAAAATACATAAGGGGTAACACTGTTGTCTTTGTCAAATGAAACATGAGGGGTGACACTGTTCTTTTTTATTGGTCTACATGCAAAAAAAACATAAGGGGTAACACTGTTGTTTTTTTATTGGTCGTCATGAAAAAAACACAAGGGGTAACACTGTTGTTTTTTATTGGTCGTCATGAAAAAAAACATAGAGGGTAACACTGTTGTCTTTGTCAAATAAAATATAAGGGGTAACACTGTTGTTTTTTATTGGTCGTCATGAAAAAAACGTAAGGGGTAACACTGTCGTTTTTTATTGGTCGGCACGAAAAAAAACATGAGGGGTAACACTGTTGTTTTTTATTGGTCGTCATGAAAAAAACACAAGGGGTAACACTGTTGTTTTTTTATTGGTCGTCATGAAAAAAACATAAGGGGTAACACTGTTGTTTTTTATTGTTCGTCATGAAAAAAATCATAAGGGGTAACACTGTTGTCTTTGTCAAATGAAACATGAGGGGTGACACTGTTGTTTTTTATTGGTCTAAATGAAAAAAAACATAATGGGTAACACTGTTGTTTTTTTATTGGTCGTCATGAAAAAAACACAAGGGGTAACACTGTTGTTTTTTTATTGGTCGTCATGAAAAAAACACAAGGGGTAACACTGTTGTTTTTTATTGGTCGTCATGAAAAAAAACACAAGGGGTAACACTGTTGTTTTTTATTGGTCGTCTTGAAAAAAACGTAAGCGGTAACATTGTTGTCTTTGTCAAATGAAACATGAGGGGTGACACTGTTGTTTTTTATTGGTCTAAATGAAAAGAAAACATAAGGGGTAACACTGTTGTTTTTTTATTGGCCGTCATGAAAAAAACACAAGGGGTAACACTGTTGTTTTTTATTGGTCGTCATGAAAAAAAACGTAAGGGGTAACACTGTCGTTTTTTATTGGTCGGCACGAAAAAAAACATGAGGGGTAACACTGTTGTTTTTTATTGGTCGTCATGAAAAAAACACAAGGGGTAACACTGTTGTTTTTTTATTGGTCGTCATGAAAAAAACATAAGGGGTAACACTGTTGTTTTTTATTGGTCGTCATGAAAAAAACACAAGGGGTAACACTGTTGTTTATTATTGGTCGTCATGAAAAAAAACATAAGGGGTAACACTGTTGTCTTTGTCAAATAAAACACAAGGGGTAACACTGTTGTTTTTTATTGGTCGTCATGAAAAAAAACACAAGGGGTAACACTGTTGTTTTTTATTGGTCGTCTTGAAAAAAACGTAAGCGGTAACACTGTTGTCTTTGTAAAATAAAACACAAGGGGTAACACTGTTGTTTTTTATTGGTCGTCATGAAAAAAACGTAAGGGGTAACACTGTCGTTTTTTATTGGTCGGCATGAAAAAAAACATAAGGGGTAACACTGTTGTTTTTCATTGGTCGTCATGAAAAAAACACAAGGGGTAACACTGTTGTTTTTTTATTGGTCGTCATGAAAAATACATAAGGGGTAACACTGTTGTCTTTGTCAAATGAAACATGAGGGGTGACACTGTTCTTTTTTATTGGTCTAAATGCAAAAAAAACATAAGGGGTAACACTGTTGTTTTTTTATTGGTCGTCATGAAAAAAACACAAGGGGTAACACTGTTGTTTTTTATTGGTCGTCATGAAAAAAAACATAGAGGGTAACACTGTTGTCTTTGTCAAATAAAATATAAGGGGTAACACTGTTGTTTTTTATTGGTCGTCATGAAAAAAACGTAAGGGGTAACACTGACGTTTTTTATTGGTCGGCACGAAAAAAAACATGAGGGGTAACACTGTTGTTTTTTATTGGTCGTCATGAAAAAAACACAAGGGGTAACACTGTTGTTTTTTTATTGGTCGTCATGAAAAAAACATAAGGGGTAACACTGTTGTTTTTTATTGGTCGTCATGAAAAAAACACAAGGGGTAACGCTGTTGTTTTTTTATTGGTCGTCATGAAAAAAACACAAGGGGTTACACTGTTGTTTTTTATTGGTCGTCATGAAAAAAAACATAAGGGGTAACACTGTTGTCTTTGTAAAATAAAACACAAGGGGTAACACTGTTGTTTTTTAATGGTCGTCATGAAGAAAACGTAAGGGGTAACACTGTCGTTTTTTATTGGACGGCATGAAAAAAAACGTAAGGGGTAACACTGTTGTTTTTTTATTGGTCGTCATGTAAAAAAACATAAGGGGTAACACTGTTGTTTTTCATTGGTCGTCATGAAAAAAACACAAGGGGTAACACTGTTGTTTTTTTATTGGTCGTCATGAAAAATACATAAGGGCTAACACTGTTGTCTTTGTCAAATGAAACATGAGGGGTGACACTGTTCTTTTTTATTGGTCTAAATGCAAAAAAAACAAAAGGGGTAACACTGTTGTTTTTTTATTGGTCGTCATGAAAAAAACACAAGGGGTAACACTGTTGTTTTTTATTGGTCGTCATGAAAAAAAACGTAAGGGGTAACACTGTCGTTTTTTATTGGTCGGCACGAAAAAAAACATGAGGGGTAACACTGTTGTTTTTTATTGGTCGTCATGAAAAAAACACAAGGGGTAACACTGTTGTTTTTTTATTGGTCGTCATGAAAAAAACATAAGGGGTAACACTGTTGTTTTTTATTGGTCGTCATGAAAAAAACACAAGGGGTAACACTGTTGTTTATTATTGGTCGTCATGAAAAAAAACATAAGGGGTAACACTGTTGTCTTTGTCAAATAAAACACAAGGGGTAACACTGTTGTTTTTTAATGGTCGTCATGAAGAAAACGTAAGGGGTAACACTGTCGTTTTTTATTGGACGGCATGAAAAAAAACGTAAGGGGTAACACTGTTGTTTTTTTATTGGTCGTCATGTAAAAAAACATAAGGGGTAACACTGTTGTTTTTCATTGGTCGTCATGAAAAAAACACAAGGGGTAACACTGTTGTTTTTTTATTGGTCGTCATGAAAAATACATAAGGGCTAACACTGTTGTCTTTGTCAAATGAAACATGAGGGGTGACACTGTTCTTTTTTATTGGTCTAAATGCAAAAAAAACATAAGGGGTAACACTGTTGTTTTTTTATTGGTCGTCATGAAAAAAACACAAGGGGTAACACTGTTGTTTTTTATTGGTCGTCATGAAAAAAAACGTAAGGGGTAACACTGTCGTTTTTTATTGGTCGGCACGAAAAAAAACATGAGGGGTAACACTGTTGTTTTTTATTGGTCGTCATGAAAAAAACACAAGGGGTAACACTGTTGTTTTTTTATTGGTCGTCATGAAAAAAACATAAGGGGTAACTCTGTTGTTTTTTATTGGTCGTCATGAAAAAAACACAAGGGGTAACACTGTTGTTTATTATTGGTCGTCATGAAAAAAAACATAAGGGGTAACACTGTTGTCTTTGTCAAATAAAACACAAGGGGTAACACTGTTGTTTTTTATTGGTCGTCATGAAAAAAAACACAAGGGGTAACACTGTTGTTTTTTATTGGTCGTCTTGAAAAAAACGTAAGCGGTAACACTGTTGTCTTTGTAAAATAAAACACAAGGGGTAACACTGTTGTTTTTTATTGGTCGTCATGAAGAAAACGTAAGGGGTAACACTGTCGTTTTTTATTGGACGGCATGAAAAAAAACGTAAGGGGTAACACTGTTGTTTTTTTATTGGTCGTCATGAAAAAAACACAAGGGGTAACACTGTTGTTTTTTATTGGTCGTCATGAAAAAAAACATAAGGGGTAACACTGTTGTCTTTGTCAAATAAAACACAAGGGGTAACACTGTTGTTTTTTATTGGTCGTCATGAAAAAAACGTAAGGGGTAACACTGTCGTTTTTTATTGGTCGGCATGAAAAAAAACATAAGGGGTAACACTGTTGTTTTTCATTGGTCGTCATGAAAAAAACACAAGGGGTAACACTGTTGTTTTTTTATTGGTCGTCATGAAAAATACATAAGGGGTAACACTGTTGTCTTTGTCAAATAAAACACAAGGGGTAACACTGTTGTTTTTTATTGGTCGTCATGAAAAAAACGTAAGGGGTAACACTGTCGTTTTTTATTGGTCGGCATGAAAAAAAACATAAGGGGTAACACTGTTGTTTTTCATTGGTCGTCATGAAAAAAACACAAGGGGTAACACTGTTGTTTTTTTATTGGTCGTCATGAAAAATACATAAGGGGTAACACTGTTGTCTTTGTCAAATGAAACATGAGGGGTGACACTGTTCTTTTTTATTGGTCTAAATGCAAAAAAAACATAAGGGGTAACACTGTTGTTTTTTTATTGGTCGTCATGAAAAAAACACAAGGGGTAACACTGTTGTTTTTTATTGGTCGTCATGAAAAAAAACATAGAGGGTAACACTGTTGTCTTTGTCAAATAAAATATAAGGGGTAACACTGTTGTTTTTTATTGGTCGTCATGAAAAAAACGTAAGGGGTAACACTGACGTTTTTTATTGGTCGGCACGAAAAAAAACATGAGGGGTAACACTGTTTTTTATTGGTCGTCATGAAAAAAACACAAGGGGTAACACTGTTGTTTTTTTATTGGTCGTCATGAAAAAAACATAAGGGGTAACACTGTTGTTTTTTATTGGTCGTCATGAAAAAAACACAAGGGGTTACACTGTTGTTTTTTATTGGTCGTCATGAAAAAAAACATAAGGGGTAACACTGTTGTCTTTGTCAAATAAAACACAAGGGGTAACACTGTTGTTTTTTAATGGTCGTCATGAAGAAAACGTAAGGGGTAACACTGTCGTTTTTTATTGGACGGCATGAAAAAAAACGTAAGGGGTAACACTGTTGTTTTTTTATTGGTCGTCATGTAAAAAAACATAAGGGGTAACACTGTTGTTTTTCATTGGTCGTCATGAAAAAAACACAAGGGGTAACACTGTTGTTTTTTTATTGGTCGTCATGAAAAATACATAAGGGCTAACACTGTTGTCTTTGTCAAATGAAACATGAGGGGTGACACTGTTCTTTTTTATTGGTCTAAATGCAAAAAAAACATAAGGGGTAACACTGTTGTTTTTTTATTGGTCGTCATGAAAAAAACACAAGGGGTAACACTGTTGTTTTTTATTGGTCGTCATGAAAAAAAACGTAAGGGGTAACACTGTCGTTTTTTATTAGTCGGCACGAAAAAAAACATGAGGGGTAACACTGTTGTTTTTTATTGGTCGTCATGAAAAAAACACAAGGGGTAACACTGTTGTTTTTTTATTGGTCGTCATGAAAAAAACATAAGGGGTAACACTGTTGTTTTTTATTGGTCGTCATGAAAAAAACACAAGGGGTAACACTGTTGTTTATTATTGGTCGTCATGAAAAAAAACATAAGGGGTAACACTGTTGTCTTTGTCAAATAAAACACAAGGGGTAACACTGTTGTTTTTTATTGGTCGTCATGAAAAAAAACACAAGGGGTAACACTGTTGTTTTTTATTGGTCGTCTTGAAAAAAACGTAAGCGGTAACACTGTTGTCTTTGTAAAATAAAACACAAGGGGTAACACTGTTGTTTTTTATTGGTCGTCATGAAGAAAACGTAAGGGGTAACACTGTCGTTTTTTATTGGACGGCATGAAAAAAAACGTAAGGGGTAACACTGTTGTTTTTTTATTGGTCGTCATGAAAAAAACACAAGGGGTAACACTGTTGTTTTTTATTGGTCGTCATGAAAAAAAACATAAGGGGTAACACTGTTGTCTTTGTCAAATAAAACACAAGGGGTAACACTGTTGTTTTTTATTGGTCGTCATGAAAAAAACGTAAGGGGTAACACTGTCGTTTTTTATTGGTCGGCATGAAAAAAAACATAAGGGGTAACACTGTTGTTTTTCATTGGTCGTCATGAAAAAAACACAAGGGGTAACACTGTTGTTTTTTTATTGGTCGTCATGAAAAATACATAAGGGGTAACACTGTTGTCTTTGTCAAATAAAACACAAGGGGTAACACTGTTGTTTTTTATTGGTCGTCATGAAAAAAACGTAAGGGGTAACACTGTCGTTTTTTATTGGTCGGCATGAAAAAAAACATAAGGGGTAACACTGTTGTTTTTCATTGGTCGTCATGAAAAAAACACAAGGGGTAACACTGTTGTTTTTTTATTGGTCGTCATGAAAAATACATAAGGGGTAACACTGTTGTCTTTGTCAAATGAAACATGAGGGGTGACACTGTTCTTTTTTATTGGTCTAAATGCAAAAAAAACATAAGGGGTAACACTGTTGTTTTTTTATTGGTCGTCATGAAAAAAACACAAGGGGTAACACTGTTGTTTTTTATTGGTCGTCATGAAAAAAAACATAGAGGGTAACACTGTTGTCTTTGTCAAATAAAATATAAGGGGTAACACTGTTGTTTTTTATTGGTCGTCATGAAAAAAACGTAAGGGGTAACACTGACGTTTTTTATTGGTCGGCACGAAAAAAAACATGAGGGGTAACACTGTTGTTTTTTATTGGTCGTCATGAAAAAAACACAAGGGGTAACACTGTTGTTTTTTTATTGGTCGTCATGAAAAAAACATAAGGGGTAACACTGTTGTTTTTTATTGGTCGTCATGAAAAAAACACAAGGGGTAACGCTGTTGTTTTTTTATTGGTCGTCATGAAAAAAACACAAGGGGTTACACTGTTGTTTTTTATTGGTCGTCATGAAAAAAAACATAAGGGGTAACACTGTTGTCTTTGTCAAATAAAACACAAGGGGTAACACTGTCGTTTTTTATTTGTCGGCATGAAAAAAAACATAAGGGGTAACACTGTTGTTTTTTATTGGTCGTCATGAAAAAAACACAAGGGGTAACACTGTCGTTTTTTTATTGGTCGTCATGAAAAAAACATAAGGGGTAACACTGTTGTTTTTTATTGGTCGTCATGAAAAAAAACATAGAGGGTAACACTGTTGTCTTTGTCAAATAAAATATAAGGGGTAACACTGTTGTTTTTTATTGGTCGTCATGAAAAAAAACATGAAGGGTAACACTGTTGTCTTTGTCAAATAAAATATAAGGGGTAACACTGTTGTTTTTTATTGGTCGTCATGAAAAAAACACAAGGGGTAACACTGTTGTTTTTTTATTGGTCGTCATGAAAAAAACATAAGGGGTAACACTGTTGTTTTTTTATTGGTCGTCATGAAAAAAAACATAGAGGGTAACACTGTTGTCTTTGTCAAATATAAGGGGTAACACTGTTGTTTTTTATTGGTCGTCATGAAAAAAACACAAGGGGTAACACTGTTGTTTTTTTATTGGTCGTCATGAAAAAAACATAAGGGGTAACACTGTTGTTTTTTTATTGGTCGTCATGAAAAAAACACAGGGGGTTACACTGTTGTTTTTTATTGGTCGTCATGAAAAAAAACATAAGGGGTAACACTGTTGTCTTTGTCAAATAAAACACAAGGGGTAACACTGTTGTTTTTTATTGGTCGTCTTGAAAAAAACCTAAGCGGTAACACTGTTGTCTTTGTCAAATGCAACATGAGGGGTGATACTGTTGTTTTTTATTGGTCTGAATGAAAAAAAACATAAGGGGTAACACTGTCGTATTTTATTGGTTGTCATGAAAAAAATATAAGGGGTAACACTGTTGTTTTTTATTGGTCGTCATGAAAAAAAACATAAGGGGTAACACTGTTGTTTTTTATTGGTCGTCATTAGATAAAACATAAGGGGTAACACTGTTGTTTTTTTATTGGTCGTCATGAAAAAAAACATAAGGGGTAACACTGTTGTCTTTGTCAAATAAAATATAAGGGGTAACACTGTCGTATTTTATTGGTCATCATGAAAAAAAACATAAGGGGTAACACTGTCGTTTTTTATTGGTCGTCATGAAAAAAAACATAAGGGGTAACACTGTTGTTTTTTATTGGTCGTCATGAAAAAAAACATAAGGGGTAACACTGTTGTCTTTGTCAAATAAAATATAAGGAGTAATATTGTTGTCTTTCATCAGTCATCATGGGAAAAAAACATAAAGGGTAACACTGTCTTTTTTATCAAATGAAACGTAAAGGGTAACACTGTCGTTTTTTTATCTGTCGTCATGAAAAAAAACAAGATGTAACACTGTTGTTTTTTATTGGTCGTTATGAAAAAAACCATAAGGGGTAACACTGTTGTTTTTCTTTGGTCGTCATGAAAAAAACATAAGGGGTAACACTGTTGTTTTTTATTGGTCGTCATGAAAAAAAACATAAGGGGTAACACTGTTGTCTTTGTCAAATAAAATATAAGGAGTAATATTGTTGTCTTTCATCAGTCATCATGGGAAAAAAACATAAAGGGTAACACTGTCGTTTTTATCAAATGAAACGTAAAGGGTAACACTGTTGTTTTTTTATCTGTCGTCATGAAAAAAAACAAGATGCAACACTGTTGTTTTTTATTGGTCGTCATGAAAAAAACCATAAGGGGTAACACTGTTGTTTTTCTTTGGTCGTCATGAAAAAAACATAAGGGGTAACACTGTTGTTTTTTATTGGTCGTCATGAAAAAAAACATAAGGGGTAACACTGTTGTTTTTTATTGGTCGTCATTAAAAAAAACATAAGCGGTAACACTGTTGTTTTTTATTGGTCGTCATTAAAAAAAACATAAGGGGTAACACTGTTGTTTTTTATTGGTCGTCATTAAAAAAAACATAAGGGGTAACACTGTTGTTTTTTTATTGGTCGTCATGAAAAAATACATAAGGGGTAACACTGTTGTCTTTGTCAAATAAAATATAAGGGGTAACATTGTCGTATTTTATTGGTCGTCATGAAAAAAAACATAAGGGGTAACACTGTTGTTTTTTATTGGTCAACATGAGGTAACTCTGTCGTTTTTTATCGGCCGTCATGAAATAAATATAAGGGGTAACACTGGCAATATTTATCAAATAAAACATAGGGGGTGACACTGTTGTTTTTTTTCAATTTTTCCGGTCATTGACCGGTAATAACCGAAAACGGAAACTCTGCTATAAACCGGCCTAACTTTCACCGTCCACACCGAACCCCTTCTTCTTCGCACGGCTGTCAACATCCGAAACATACGCCAGTTAGATTTTCTCAAACAGCAGTTTCAAGTACGGGTAGCATAGAACTAACGTTAGCCAAGTGGGGGCTCCATGATTGCTAAATCTAATGAGAGAGGTAAAATTGCCATTAAGGAAGGAAAGCATAGTATGCCTTGCGACTGTGCTTCGCAGTATGCCTTGCAAACCCAGTATGCCTTTCGAAACACCTCGTGATTGGTCGATGAAACGCTACCAGGAACGCCTAAAGGGTGTTCTTGTGTCATGACGGAAACGCCCAAGCCTGCAGCTGGACCCTTCTCCCTGTGATTGCAATGCACTTCTCCATGCTCCGTGTGTTGCGAAATTCAAATTACATTACAATCCGCACTTGGCAAAAGATTTTGCAAAACGGTTTACAATAGATTATGCAAAACGCATTTCTTTAGCCAAGATGCGCTAGGGGGAGTCGAAACAACGACCAATCGAACCAAAAAGTGTAATAGAACCATCACAATGACTCTTAACCAGCTATATTAAGGTAATTTAAGCCAAAAAAGTTGCATAGTTCCCCTTTAAAGTGCAACTCGTAAACTCAGAAATGTACTCAAACTTTCACGATAGTTGATTGAAGCGGGAATGCCTCTGTTACTTCTTTCTTATTTTCCATTGTTGAAATATATATTTGTGTTTTACCCAACATGCATGCATGCATTGCATATTGGCAGATATATAGGCAGATATAACATTTCTTGAAATAATAACACATTGCACGTTAGTAACACACAAACACATACTGCATATGTGTAACACACACATGATGAGAGAGGAGAGGAGAAGAAAGGATAGGAAGAGGAGGGAGGAGATGAAATGTTTAGGACAGAGGAGGATGAGAGATAAGTCAAGGTTTCATTAGGGCTCTACACTGCAGGACATATTTACATGGTTTAGACTTAGAGGACTGGTGCTCCGGGAGGAGAGACTGGTTCTTTGGATAGGACAGGGGCCCCCTGTCTTGGTAAAACTCCCAACCAGTAGAGCGTTAAAAACAAATAAATGAGAAACAGGCCAGGTAGCATTTTGGGGGAGCCTGGCGGGAAGGCGGTGTTACGTATGAATAAAGATGTGATGTCACAGAGCTCTAGTCAGAGCTTCCTACTTCATTTACTCAACCAACTAACTCACCCATGCGCGACTCACATCAAGAGTGCAAAACAAATTAGAACATGGCATGTCTTAAACATGCGTAACATAACATGCATTGTTGCAGCAATGTCAAACATAACATTTCCCCCCCCCCTTCAAAAGAATTCAAGTGTGATACTCAGTCTCAAAGTCCTGAAGACGCCCAGGCCGGTTCTGTGCACGGACCGGGCGGGGCTCAGGTGGGGCACTGGCCTCAGGGTTGGGCGCCGGGGTCCCCTTGCTGGGCAGGAGGCAATGGCGCATGACTTTGCAGTGAATCCCAGGCCGCAGAAAGGTCTGACTGCCGGGCTGAAGAAGCTGTCGCAGGAGCTGTTCTCATGCCAGCCATGCCAGCGGGTACCATCTACGAGCCTGAACGTGACAGGGCCAAGCTGCTGGCTGACTTGCATTGATTCCGACCAGAATGACACCAGCTTGTTGTTGCGATGGGGTCGTCGAATTCTGACCCAGTCTTGAGCGGCAATAGCTGGTGGTCTGGCTTGCTGCCTCCGGTCAAACCGGTTCTTCATCTGGCCCTGACGTATATTGATCCTTGCTTGGGCCGGGTGCACTGGAGGGTGGACCAGACCAGGGCGAAGCCTGTCCAGCGGCAACTGTAGCTCCCGCATGAGGGAGACCGAAGAGACCCCAGTGGTCGCGTGGGGGGTAGCACGGTAGTGCAGTAGTGTCTGGAGAAGACTGGTGTTGAACGTGCAGCCATTGAGCCAGGTGAGCCCTAATTCCATTCTTTAGTGACTGATTTAGCAGTTCGACTCCCCCGTTGGCTGATGGGTTATAGAAAGTTGTGCGTACATGGTGAATTCCTTTCTCTTTCAGTTAGGAACAAAGTTTGTGAGGCACCATTTGGAGCCCGTTGTCAGAGGTGATTTTCTTAGGCAGACCCCAGCGAGCGAACAGGGAGTCTAAGATGTTAATCAGCACCCCAGCCGTTACTGTGCCGGCTGCTGCCACCTCTTGCCACTTGGAGCGGAGGTCGTAGGTCACCACAAGAAATCTCTGGTGGTGCGGAACTTTCTTCAGCTCACCACAGATGTCGAGTTGAAGATGCTCCCAGGGTTGGGACGGAAAGTCCAGGGGCTGCATGGGTGGGGGCGGGGCTGGGGCTCTGGTCAAGCAAGTTGTTCCCCAGCATGCAAGTTGTTTGCGGACCCTGAAGTAGGCCAAAAGATTGGTTCTCTGGGAAGAGCCAGGAAAGGAGAGGGTGGAGGTAGGGAACAGACAGCCATCCTCGTCGCCAATGATATGTATGAATAAAGACGCGATGTCACAGAGCTCTAGTCTGAGCTTCCTACTCCATTTATTCAACCAACTAACTCACTCATGTGCGACTCACATCAAGAGTACAAAACTAATTAGAACATGGCATGTCGTAAACATGCGTAACATAACATGCATTGTTACAGCAATGTCAAACATAACAAGCGGATGATTTACTAATGAGAGGTATAGAGAAGGACCGTTAAGATGATGAGGCAGAACATGTGGTATAGTCGGACACAGATAACCACCATGATCGGGCTGGTACAGAGTGGGCCTGATTTACTGTATGGGATCTAGGCACAGGCACACAAAGATTAAACACAAACATTTATTTTAGAAAACTCTGCTGTGGAATCACTTAAAAAAATCAACACAGAGGTATCTAGGGAAGTGTTGAATCAGAATATGATGGAGTTTGAAGAAAACTATTCGATTGGCAATTTTAGGATTTTTTATGTCTGAGTATTTAATAATATATGTGTATTTGGGATTATTTGTAACAGCATTTTATTAAAAAAAATGGAAACGGAAAATGTTGGAGTTTTTACAAAACAATTAGATTTGATTATAATATATATTGTTTTAAACTTCCTGCATAGCAATGCACTAATATGTGGTAAGACATAAGTATTTAAACAAGGGAGTTTACGAGGTGCACATGAATGCACCTCGTAAACTCAGTTCGAGTTTAATGGTGCGTTTTAAAGGGACTCTCACCTTTGTTGCATTTGAGAATTACAGCACATTCAAATCATCCCGCCTTCCTCCAATGCCCCACCCCCTAAGCGTTATTTTTAGTGAGTGAGTATAAGAAAGGTGTATGAGCATTACAAACAGAGTAGCGGGACAACGTAGCGTCTGAGGCCGAAATGGGCAGTTGGTTACCGTTGGCAACCAACCGCACCATTCAGTCCGATTACGGGACCCATTTCGGCCTCAGACGCTAGGTTGTCCCGCTACTCTGTTTGTAATGCTCATACACCTTTCTTATACTCAGTGGGACCACTGTCCTTCAACATGGGGCCTCAAAACGGTATCACACGAAGCCCATAAAATTACAGTGAGCCACCTGCTAAATTTCTTGTTTACTAGACCCCTGGTAGATATTATGACCCCTTGGAGTCTAAACACAACCCATGGGAGTCTAGAACTTTTGTACTCGATAAAAACTCTAATAATGAGTTTTAATAATGAATAATAACCTTATTAATACCAATTTAACCTTATCCAAAAAAAGTGTAAAAATGCAACAAAGGTGAGAGTCCCTTTAAAGGGACTCTCACCTTTGTTGCATTTGAGAATTACAGCACATTCAAATCATCCCGCCTTCCTCCAATGCCCCACCCCCTAAGCGAGTACAAAACTAAGCGTTGTTTTTTTTCTTCCTGGAGCTCCAGAGTAGCGGGACAACTTTGCGTCTGAGTCCGAAACGGGTCCCCTAATCGGACTGAGTGGTGCGGTTGGTTGCCAACGGTCTGGAGGTCTTCCTGGAGCTCCAGAGTAGCGGGACAACGTCGCGTCTGAGTCCGAAATGGGTCCCGTAATCGGACTGAGTGGTGCGGTTGGGTGCCAACGGTCTGGAGGTCTTCCTGGAGCTCCAGAGTAGCGGGACAACGTCGCGTCTGAGTCCGAAATGGGTCCCGTAATCGGACTGAGTGTGGCGGTTGGTTGCCAACGGTCTGGATGTCTTCCTGGAGCTCCAGAGTAGCGGGACAACTTCGCGTCTGAGTCCGAAACGGGTCCCCTAATCGGACTGAGTGGTGCGGTTGGTTGCCAACGGTCTGGAGGTCTTCCTGGAGCTCCAGAGTAGCGGGACAACGTCGCGTCTGAGTCCGAAATGGGTCCCGTAATCGGACTAAGTGGTGCGGTTGAGTGCCAACGGTCTGGAGGTCTTCCTGGAGCTCCAGAGTAGCGGGACAACTTCGCTTCTGAGGCCGAATCGGGTCTCCTTGTCGGACTGAATGGTGCAGTTGGTGGCCAACAGTCTGGAGGTCTTCCTGAGGCTCCAGAGGAGGGTAACTCTGTGAGTCTGAGTCCGAGATGAGTCCCCTAATCGGACTGAATGGTGCAGTTTCAGTACGCCGTGGACCACTTTGGTCTGCCATCGTCAGTCGCTACAGTCGCTACGGTCGCTACTCGCTACTGTCTGCCGTGGAATCAAAACAAACCCTCTAGTTGAGGACGTGCCTTGATGACGCGGGCCCGAATGCGCCACAAGAAGCAGACGGAAAACCTTATATATCCATGCAGCAAACAGACAGGTCTGTCGGCCAATAAGGTCCTTCGGTCCGAAGAATTGTATTGGTTGAAGTTTTCACTAAATATTATGAGAGTAAAATAATTGTTTGTTTTCACTCCTGGTGGGTCTGTCTTGCATATTAGAGTGTTATTACCTTATTAATACCAATTTAACCTTATCCAAAAAAAAGTGTAAAAATGCAACAAAGGTGAGAGTCCCTTTAATATCCATCCGTCTCGGAGGTCCGAGGACGTTGCCTAGCGACACGCACAAACACGCCCCTTTTCCTCGGACGGCGATCTCGCCATCTCGGTTGAACTCAGGTGGTTTAAATGGTAATTTCAATCACTCGTATTACTGCAATACCTTACTGCGTCCGTATCTCTGCCTATATACACAAATATATTGTATTTGTGTACAGCACTTTGGTCAACCACTGTTGTTTTAAATGTGCTATATAAATAAACTTGACTTGACTTGACTATGGCCTATAGCCTACTTATATTGGATCGCCTGGTCCTCTGCCAATGCTACCGCGACAACAGCTTTCCGGGTGGCGTCCATGTTTTCCTCCAACGACCGAGCGAAATAATAAAACGCTTGAAGTGTGGGCGTGGCATCAGATCCGAGATCCGAGTCGGTTCGCAGAGAATACCCGAACGCACCATAAGCCTTGTCGTCAGAAAAGTACTTTATCTTAAAGCAGTGGTTTTCAAACTGTGGGGCGCCAAAGTTCTTCAGGGGGGGCGCGACGTGAGAAAAAAAGAAAGAAGGGAAAACCCCCTGAAAGTCGATGATTCAAATCATCATCATATCTAAACAGAATTTCGATATCATTTAAAATTTCTTCAGAATCACAGTTTTAGTTTCATACCGCTTCGTTTTCATTGAAGACGTCTGCCCATTCTGATGCACCTACTTCTAGACATCGTTCGTAACTCATTCCTTTTTCAACCGTTTACCATCGTTCAAACCATTAAACAAATCTGCACACTTGTATCTTCAATACTATCGAAACGGAATTTCAATAGCATTTATACTTTTTTCTGAAAACAGTTTTAGTTTCAAACCGGCATCGTTTTCAGTTGCTTATAATAATTTAGGTCACCATAGCAACGCTGGTAAACAAACCCCGCCGAATAGTCGAATCTCTGGACTGAAAAGGCAGATCTGATTTGACTCAGAAAATTCAGAGTCGGGGACCCTGAATTAATCTGTGTAAACTGGCAGTTTACACGGATAAGATGTTCAAATGTATTTAAAAAAGGTTAAGCTAAAACATGCTTAGATAAAGTTGTTAAATTGTGTTAAGAAATGTTTAAAAACGCACAAAGATGTTGTAATGTTTCAGAAATATGTTTAAAATGTTTACAAATCTTTTTTAAAAAAATATGTTTAAAATGTTTAAAAAATATGTTTCAAATGTTTTAAAATTATGATCAGAGTTGTTTAAAATGTGTAAAATAATTAAAATAGATTTCAAAACACAGGTATTTAGGGCTCAGTTGAAATTTTTTCTCTGAGGGAGGGCTCACTCTCTCACACTTTGAAAACCCCCGTCTTAAAGAAATGTAGATGGGCAATCGCTTTTTAAGTGTAGATGGCTTGACCATACTTCTCCAAAGTGCAGGACCGCAGTCAACCCAACTCAAATGGATTCTGATCTGTCTTTCCTCATGGTCCCATTTCAAACTATTGGTTAAAGGTAAAAGAAAAATGGTAAATTAAAATATGAATTGTAATTTTACTCAGAGATGTCCTATTGGGAAACATTCATCATGTTCCCCTTACGGCAGCCAGGTTCAACCTATAGGATGCCAAGAGGACATGAATGATCTATAAAAGATAAGATAAGTATAGGTCTATGTGGTGTGTTCAGTACAGTTGCTCATAAAAAATGATTGCCCTGATGATAGGCAAGAGGGAGAAGCGGTTTTGCTGATCTGCTTTGTCTGTGTCTCGAAACAGATTCAGATATTTTTATTCTCCTTCATTTATGATTTGGTAGGCTATATTGATAGTTGATAGTCCATAAAAATGGCATCATAAATGTCATTATTTATCTTGTTTAATGATTACCATGTACACCAGACAGCCATTGAAAGTCCAAAATAATAAAGTAGTTACAACTGTTTCTTAGTAAATATGAATTACATCATATTAAAGTATATTTTTTCAATGTAGGCCTAAATAACCAAACATGTTTCCGGAATTTATGAGGATCCGTCGCATGTTGTGCTGATAAAAGTCATCATGACAAATGAATGCTTTTAGAAATAAAGCAACCTACTAATCAGGCAGAGTAAACATGGACATTACAAGATAAGGTATTCTCCTTCGGTTAAGTTATTTGGTCACATGCGTAGCAGGCCTGACAGGTGCTGCCGGTGGCTCGGAGGTTGCTGGTCCATAGCAGGTGACTTCTTAGATTCTAGATGATAATTTTTCATCGATGGTTGAGAACAATTTTGAATAAGTATTGGAACAGTGAAAACGTGTAGTTCTAATTTGTTATTTTTAAATGTGTAACCTGTAGTGAAGGTAGTAGGCAAACAAGGCTTCCCTGTCTGCCCATTTCTGAGAGCCACTGTTCAGGATCAGCAGCACTACATGTGCCGCTGCATTGTGAACATTGTTCTCTAGTCGACACTGACACCTAGTGTCAGTGAAGGGAACGGACGCAAGTGGTGCCGTGACAAATGTTACTTCACAACCTGCCTTGCGTCAATAATAATGGTATTTTCTGGCTAACAATAACGTGTGCACTTCTATCAACCGGCACTGCCCTCATCTGCATGCACATAATTTGTTGTCAGTAAGATGCACACTTGCCTGAAGCAGGATGTGCGCTAACCACGGAGCTGAGTAGTGGGCGTTGCAAGGTTTTATTTTTTTTACCTGAGAGTGAAAATCTTTAGCCTGCGGTGATTCCGCATTCAGCAGGAAGCCCATCCTACCAGACTCCGCTGACATTTCTCAAAAAACGGTAGTCTTCCCGTAGCTATCGCTAAGCAACTTAAGAATAACTACGTCTAAAAGTTAAACTTCAAAAGCGAAAGTATGGAAACAATGGCGGACCTAAAGACTTTTTCAGAGGTAATTACGCAAATATTACAAGAAGTGCCAAGTGCGAGGAAGGGTCTCTCGGACAACCAGACCAACCTGAACCAAGTGGCCGAGTACTGCGAGAAGAAGTACCTGCAGGTGAGTCCACTCAGACTTCTACCACCGCAATCAATTGGAGACACGGTGGGCACCCGGAAATATTACACCTTTCTTTTACTTTATAGGCCTACCTATATTATTGTCATTAAAAAAAAAAATGCATACATTATCAGTACGAATCGAACATAAAGTTGTGATCTTCTTAATCACAATGTGTAACTTAAATTGGCAAAGGCAGAGGATCCAACGAAGGCTCTGGAGGAAACCAAGGCCTTGACCACCCAGGCGTTGGCCAGTGTGACATATCAGATAAACAGCCTGGCGTCCACTTTGTTGAAGCTGCTGGATTCTCAGGCCTCGCAGGTCAAAGACATAGGCGCCGCTGTCAACATCCTCTCTCAGGTGAGCGTGCACATCACAAAACCAGGTTTGCTTTTAGCGGCCGATTTGATAATTTACCCTTTGTTTAATACATTGTTCCTTATTGTGTTCAGTTTTTTGTAAGTATTCACTGCAACTCTTCAATGAATTAATGAATACCGAAAATGATGTCAGCTATTGTATTTGATAATTACGGAAATAAATAATCAATGTGTAATCAGAAGCATATTGAAAAAAAAAGAGCTTAATTCGCTTAATGCCTTGAAAACCATTCACTGTGGTAACGCACATTGACATGAATATCCAAGACTGTAGCCTTTGTACAGTGTGGTTCCTAATAGCCGCAGTTCTTCTCTCAACCAGACAGTGGCTGTTCACAAGGAGAAAGTGGCCAGGAGGGAGATTGGCTCATTTAGCATCCCCAAAAAGATTGCCCGTACCAAATGTATGACTTTACCCAAGTCCGGCATGGAACCCCAGCGGCGCTACACCAGAGAACCCGTCTCCTTCAACACCCTGGACTGCATTGGACACTCCTTTGAGGTAAAACTGTTGAAGTTCATCCAAACTATGTACTGAACTAGGTACTTAAACTAGGTCATGCATAAGCCGCTCTGGATAAAAGCATCTGCCGGATGCAAAAAACATCAGCGGCTGATCATGTCATGAATTTCTTTAACCAGATGTAGTTTCAGAAGCACTCATTGGTTCCTCCGATTGTGAGCTGCAGTGCTCGTGAGGTTTTAACATGATAATGGAACCGCGATTTGTCTTTCTGTCTCCCCATAGTTCCCTGTTCAGCCCGCCAAGAAGAGACCGGGGAGTACAGGAAGCACACACTCCATGTATGAACACCCATTTAACACCTTATAAAGTCACTCTCTTCATTATGCTTACATCGATGCAAATTGAAGTTGTGGATTACATTAGGGAGCCTGTATGAATCTCTGAGGCCTTTACTGCATCAGCAGACTAAAGCTATATAGGGGGTATATAATAATGATAGATTCTATTTATATAGCGCTTTTCTCACTTTCAAAGCGCTTAACATAACTTCATATAAGAGGTCGAAGGCTATGTGTGAAACTTGAGGTTTTGCTGTTGTTGCAAATAGCGTCAGCCATTTTAAACGTGTTAAACAAAAGAAACACAGGAAAGATGGGTCGTAATATACATGTAGATACACATGACCTTTACACCGTTAGGCGATGATATCCGTCTATATATAAATGTTTCAGTTGTGAGTTTGGTTCTATAAATTTAATAAATCTAAATGAACGGCATAAAAACATTCCTGCTTATGGTTGTCATATAGTTGGTCAGAATAAAATTGAAACTGGTTAATGAATACAGTTTTGATAGTGTCCTCAATGTCGATTACCATTTGTTTTTATTAAATACAATTTAAACACTTTTATATTAAATTGATTATATTTGTTGCTTTTCAGAAATCGTGGGCCTGTGGAGTGTCCCACGGTTCCTCCCACTCTACCCAGTGAGCCAATCAGCAGTGCCAGTGACCGTTACGGGTAAGGAGTCATTGTCCTTGCCTGACCAATGGGGTGCCTGACCATTTTGCATTGGACAGAGCGTGACAGCAGGGGTGCAAATGGAGAAGTGAAGCCCAAAGCACGCAGAACACGAATCTCTGTTCATGTTTGTAGCGTAACCCATAAAATAAATCGAAATATATTGTTTTAACGGAGCAAATCTGACATGACACGAAGGTTGCAGGGCATTGAATAGGACTCAAGTCGATCTTGGATGCGAACATTTGAAGACCTGTGATGGTTATTAAAGGCCTTTGTCAACATGAACCACGATTGTCACACTCTGATGACAACACTGCTGTACAGTTGGCCACTGTGGGAAACAATGTGCGTAAATTGTTAACCTATGCACACCGTTGTCAAACACTTTAAGGAAGTGCTTTGCAATGGGGCTGCGCTGATGTGCCGGCTGTGGTTTAGAACAGAAGAAAAGAGAAATGACACAACAGATGCTCGATAAAAGAGACTTGTGTGGGGATGATTTGACAGTGTATCGTTTCGCCACTGTCATTTTAACCCCAATGATTTTGTCTGCTCTGTGATGAATTCAATAGTTGTTAACCAGCCTGTATGACTTGAGTGGGAACCATCACTTAAGGGCGCTCTTAAGGCAGGCCATGGTTCCCACTTCATGCAGCACTGAGTAGAGGATAAATAACCATATTTGGGAGAATCCTTAGGTCCCTGTATACCTTTCAATTGTCAAGGCTTGTAGCGGCCCCATTAACTAATTTCATGCTCAATAGTGAGGATCCGAAAGGCTTTTCAATGTCAACAGCAGACTCAGATGATCGTGAACGTTTGCAAGAGTGCTAGTGGGTATCCCTTAAAGCGGAACTGAATCAAAATAGGAAGTGATGGTCAATGTAAGAATGGATGTCAGTCTGGCGTCTACTAGATCATGGCGTCTACTAGATCATTTACACAGCCGTGTGATTCCTACTGACAATACAGTCTATGCAGCCATACATGCAGTGCAGTGATATGAAATCGTCATATGAAAGAATCCAATCGGTTAAGGTTAAAGGAAGTAGTGGGGGTATTTCTGCATTGCTCCGGGGTTAAAGACCAAACTGAAATACATTACCATACTTTACAAGGAGTTACTCAACCTGACTCCATCAATAGTCTGATCATTCATTGTGCAGCTGGCCGGCTGCGGTCACGTAGTGAATCAATAAGATTCCGAAATAGTTGATTACCACCTGCGGCTCTCTCACTTCTCACAACTGTATCCAGAGGCAAATCCTATTCAATATCGTTCTAACTTCACCACAGATGTAAGCTGGCTTCAATGACAAGCTTTGGCTGCGACCAAGCTGGTGACGTATACAAGCTGTAGTTTTAAAATGGGAATATATATATTTATTCATGTTTAATTTTTTGGGAACCTTTTCTAGGCTCATCCTGCTGTGGATATTCATCAATATAAAGATGGACTCAAGTAGTGTATGTTGCTGTTCCACTTTCATGCGAGATAGAGATAATAACATGCTGCTTCAAGCTAGGACACTCCGTCCAATCAGAAAGGCATGAGGTTTAAGCACAATAATCAGGGTAGAGATAACTCAAGCTACTGGGGGGATGTGACCAACCTGAAACAGCCTGCTCACTGAATGTGCCACCACCTCAGGACCAACGCTCCTTTTCCTTTCCTCACCAAACCAGGTCCAGCCTTGGCATCGCCGTGGCCACTCCGTCCGTTCCCTCCTTCTCTTCTGGATCCAACTTTGGCGGTGACAGCCTACCTCCTCCTCCTCCTCCGTCTGAACATGGCTATTCAGACTCATCTCCACCCCCACCCCCGCCTCCCCAGCTCGGTTATTCAGACTCATCTCCACCTCCTCCTCCTCCTCCTCCACCTCCAGACTCAACCCAGGCTGGTTTTCCTGCTCCACCGCCACCGCCCTCCATGACCTCTCCCGGGGGCTTCCCTCCACCTCCTCCAACCGGCGGTCTATCGAACGGGAACCTTCCCCCGCCCCCACCTTCAATGCTTTCCTCAGGATCTCCTCCACCCCCACCCCCACCACCTCTGATGTCTCCATCAGGGGCACCTCCACCCCCACCTCCTCCGATGTCTTCATCAGGGGCTCCTCCTCCTCCACCACCTCCACTGCCTTCATCAGGAGCTCCACCACCACCACCACCCCCACCACCTTCCTGGCACTAATGAGCATTGAAGCTTAGCTCTGAGCTAAGAGGACTATTTTGATTGGTCAGAAACATTTCCCATAAAGCATTGCTGTTGGTTCTTCAAGGGTACTTGCTATATTTTTTTAATGGAAGTCTTTTGTTGATCTTTTATGCCTGTCTTCGTATGGATAACAGCACAGCAAAGACTGGGCATGGAACACAGGGATTTGTTTCTCCTCTCCACATGCAAGTTTATCCTTGAGCTGTGAAGATTGTTCACTCTCATTTTAGTGCTCTGCTTCCTCCCGTTGCTTCCTCTTTTACCTTCCCCAAACAATCGACACCATCACATGTTCTCATTCGTTGTATTCAAAACCTCAAGGCAATTTTGCAGATTTTTTTTCTTCTATAGAAATGCGTGTGGATGAGTAATATGTTTTGCCCAGAGATCTAAATTAAATACTTAGCTCTCAAGAGTGTGCATTCCTATGTACTGGATGACAACACGGCGCTTATATCAGTTGAACATGTTTCAACAGCACCTCTGCTGCATTCCTACACGGCAAGCTCAAACTTGGAGCTGCATGAGGATACATAAAGTGGCATTCTTAGCGTAGGTGAGCAAGAATATGTTTATAAATGAGCCGGCAAATGAATAATGTACTTGGGAGTTGTATTACAAAAAGCCAATATATGACCTGATACCATAACAACAAATATATCACGGCAGAAACTGGATCTAGGAACAAGAATTGTGTCTACCTAGTGTAAGTAAATGGACTGAATGGGAGTTTATTTGTAGCACTTCTACGTACGTTCTTTTGGGGTAGTCACAAGCCCACATTTTACCCACGCTATGTTGCTAGCCATGCCCAGAAGGGGAACTTTTGATGCAGATGAGTATCTGCATTATATTCTTCTTTCAGTCTTAAACATAATAAAGATTTTAATTTGATCTAAACACAAACAGGCAGGTATATTGAGAATTTGTGGGACAGGCATACCTGCTCCAACTTAAATGATTGGAGATAGGTGCTGTCAAGGTTACGTCACTCACACATTTCTACTTAGGGTGAGTTTAACTGCTCACGGACGCCATAAACGGACTCAATAGATAGGCAGCAGGCGGTTAATAACATCTGTGTTTTTTCCGAATCAAGCTGCTCGGGCTAATTGCAAAGGTAAGACAGACTTGTGTCAAGCTTTTAAATCGTGCTGTCGTTCATTTTCATTATTCCTGTTCATCTTCCTCACTTTGCTAGAGCTGAATGGAAGCATATTATTGATCAGATGAATTGTATTATTTTCTTACTAAATCAGATCAACCTGTCTTCACCTCTCATGTAAACTTAAATGTTTTAACTTTAAACCACATTTTAGTGATATATTGTAGTCAAGACATTCATGTAAAATACAACTTTCTGTTCACTATGAGCAAATAATTCATTATTACTCATTTTCGTTTACTAAATTGTTGTGTCAGTATTTCCATTAAATAAAATAGATGAAGTTCAATGTGCGTTTAATATTTTTGTGTTGTCTTATCCATGTAACTTTGTGAGCCATGCATATCATTGAATGCACATGACACAATGTCTAAATTCACCTATATATTTTGTTACTTTTAGTTATGTACTTTCAACCATTTCCATAACAACAAACCTTGTCACTTATCAATCATTAATTTATCTATTTTCTGCCTTTAGGTTGACAATTAGGTCAAATTGTGGCAATAGATAAGGGTTGAAGAAGTGGTGTCTCAAAGTTCAAGGTTCAAAACACTTGTAAACACAGTAACTTCTCAATGAGTCCTACAAGCCCATTGAGACATTATTGATTCAAATGATCATCGTGCTGATGCCTTGACGTACAGTGGTGACGCAGGATGATACAAAAGAGGGTTGAGGAGGTATTAGGATTAGGTTATGGAGATGATGGAGGATCAAATATTAGTGTTGTGTTAAACTGAAGTCAGAAATAAAACATCCCGGTCTCTTCACTGCCACAAAGATGGGCACATCATCACATGCTTCCGCCTTTTGTCTCTTCCTTTGTAGGTGTAAATCCCTGAAGTGGAAGCCACCATGTTTATATATTATACTAGCGTAGAGTGAGTATCAGCCTCTTCAACTACCCCTACTAGCATCGGTGTCTACCCATTTAAACTCCTTATTGACTGCACTACATGGGTTCTGGGTTTGGGTCCCACCTGTAGGCATCCTTGAGGAAGATGCCCTTACCCCTTTTAATTCCTGATCTTTAATGACATATAACTGAATTCAGCGTCAATCGCCTCGGCAAAGTGTTGCATAAATAGTCATGGCTTCAAAGTGATAGCAGTGATCCTGCAGGGTAAACACAATAAAAACATCCTTTGTCCCCTTCCAGGATCCCTTTCATATTCCTGGGATTGGCTCTCTCTCTCATGGTCTGCTGTTTGAAGAAAAACATCAAGCCAGAGGTTGAGGAGACCCTGGAACAGGACCTACGTCCCCCCATGTTCATCAGCCCCCTGTTCGAGGAGGGGGGCGTGGAGGCCCTCCAGGGAGGCAGGGTCTCTGAGCTTCACGGCCCACCTGCCTACGCTCTGCAGGACCACAACCCACCACCGCCCTATTGGGTACAGCCACCTGTTTAGGACACACACCGCACAACACACTACACTCCTATATTCTTGCCCGCATGAATATATATATATACACGTGTATCTATTGTTTATCATATACACGCACAACTAAACACACTACACTTGTATATTCTTGCCCTCATGAATATTTAAGTGTAAGCTATGTTTATAACGCACACAACATACTATACTTGTATATTCTTCCCCTCATATACAAGTGTAGTTTGTTGTTTATCACACACAACACACCATATTTATATATTCATGAGGGGAATATTCTATCTCCATTTCAGGGATATGTTCACTTTTTACCAAATATGAACAATAAATATTGGAGTGGTGATTTAAAAATAGATGCCGCATGTACTCTGCTTCTTCTGCTTTCTTTCAGGAAGCCTCCTAGTTCTACTCAGAAGCACATCATTCACACCGCAAACGCAGATTGGACAGAACAACAATGACATCATCAACACGCGCCACACACCCTATGCTCCACATGCATAGGATGGATTTTAAAGTTAAACTATGTTCATTTAATATGATGTAAATACCGTACTTCTACTTTTTTTGTGTATTTTATAAAGAAATGTTGAGTCCAATTAAATGATATACAAAATATACCCGTTTTTTGTGCGGTCCTGAAACCTGATAAAAATAAATCGGGTATAAATACAGAATAATAAAATAAACAAAAACCATGAAATTATAATTATGAAAGTTCACAATAAAAGCAGTCACAAAATCTTTGTTGAACGCTAAGAGGGTTCTGTAATATTACGCTCAGGAAAATAAGCGAAAATAAGGAATTATGAACTAAGACTTAATACCTAACTACAGTCCAAAAGCTTTACGGAATGTCAACTTTACAAATGTCTTTTCTTAAAAGACATTTGTAGTGTACTTAAAAGTAAAACTTAAAGGAAAATATTTTCGAGGATTTGACTTAGTTGACTAAGTTTATGCATTGAAATAACGTATCTGGATTTGAATTTCAACGTAATCAACGTCCCCACGTTGAATTTTTTAACGTTGAATATTTGATTTTGAATTTCTAACATTGAAAAATAAAGCTGAATAGGAGTTCAATTCAAATCCATATACGTTATTTCAATGCATAAATATTCAGTGCTTAGAGTTCAATGGCTTTTTATTTTCAAAATCCGATGGCACAGATTTACTTCCATAGAAGTGACTCAAACATTTTGTGGTTGAGAGGGCGTATCGGTTTCCACCATATAGGTTTCTACAGGACAAAATCTGTGTGGGGTTGGGGGAATCTAGTGGGGGATATGTTCAACAAAAGAACAAGGAATTGAAAGCTACTTACAATAGGCCTAGGCTATATTAATCTCCATGATGGCAGCAATGTTCCACTTTAAGCTGGAATTCACCAGTACATCAAAACCATGTGTCTTCTTTAGATTTTAGTTCCCTTTATTTATTCACAGTTCAGCAGCGGCATTCATTCAGAATCAGAGCCAACATTAAAGCTGCATTTAGGGCGACTATCACTACCCAGCCGAAAAATAGATGCGCTATAAATGGTTTTGTATATAGCAGTCAGGAACATGGGCATAGTTGTGGAAGTGCTGGTGTTAGAAAAAAAAAGTTGACGGGAATTAAAGTGCTGCACATCGACTGTACAAATGTAGATTATTCATCACAATAATTTTAATTCAGAAATTAAATGGAGTGGAATAGGCTAATAAAGTCTGATTTGTGAAATAAAATTCAGCATTCTGATAATAAAGTCAGAATACTTGGATAAAATCCGAATTCTGATAATTAAATCCAGCATTAAAGGTTCATTTAAGAAGGTTCTCACCCCTCATTTGTCGCCTGGTCGCGATGTCGAGTTTTTTTTAAAGTAGTTCACTAGCGTGCAATAATTTGCAGTGTCAGAATTCTGAAAATGTAGTCAGCATTCAGATTTCTCAGAATTCTCTGACACTGCAAATTAAAGCGCTACTACTAGCGAACTACTTTCAGCGTGACTGGAGAGAACTTCCTTAAATTAACCTTTAATGCTAGATTTGCATGAACGCTTTTGTGTGAATTAGTTTGGTTCTCTTTCATGGAAGCCGGAAGTGGGTGATTCCTGGGGCTTGCCCCATGAATTCAACCCATGCACACGCTCACACGCCACACTTACGCAGAGAAATTACCAGGATAGCGGCCACCAATTTGGGCCGCTATTTAACAGTGTTACAGGTAGGAATCAAATGTGTTTCCCGTAAGTAGGGTAACCAGACGTCCTCTTTTGCCCGGACATGCCCTCTTTTTGAGACACTTTTAAAAAATGTTTTGCGGGATTTCAAAATCGTCCAGGATTTTATTAAAGCCTCATACATGTTCACATTGAATTTGCGTTGCGTTTCTCTGGGTCGTTCAAAAACTAGTTAGGCTACGCCCTCCCCTACTCAGTTCTGTTCGCTTTGCATTGTTGGAAATGAGTAGGGGGAGTGGTTAAGTAGAGCCTTCAGATTGGACGGTTTGACTTACTCAGTTACCGTCGTGTTTTGTATTTATTTTTTTACCATTATTGTTTTATAGGGACAAACATTAACAAATTTCTCCTACAGGGGATTGATAAAGTTCTATCTAGACTATTGAACAGAAAGAAACACTTGGTCATACTTTACACACTTTACCACAGCATTGGCCTAATGTCATAGATATATTTTCGGCATTGGACTGAATGCCACATAAATATATAATTATGTTTTTGCACGTTTGCAACGTTTAAAAGTTCAGGGTATAAAGTTCAAGTATATGCCTCTACTTGTATTGCTTAAGCCAATAGCCTTTTGAGGCAGTGTTTTTTCTGAACATTAGGGTTAAGGGCCAATAATGCTTACTATCATACGTTAGTTACCAGGTCTGTGGACACATTTGTATGCAGTCACATGTAGATAACATGTTATGATGGTGTAGCCATGCATGTTGTTTTATTGTTAATATGTAAATTTGTTTTTTATTGAAAATACTTTGTATAGATGAATTATCCCCAAACTTGTCATCGTAACACCTTTGAAATAAACATGACTTAACATGGCAGATACCTGTGTATTGTTTATCATATGCGGTAAGAGTGTAACGTTTTCAACTCAGTTCCTTGGTAGAACCTACTTACAGTAAAAATCACTTCTGATGGAAAAAAAGATGTGTATGAAAAACACTTTTCTTATCTATTGTTACTATGATATTGTTTAAAATGTACGTATATATTGAAAAAATATATAGCGTATAAAAAGTGGCTGGTAAAAAAGATGAGTGGCAGGTAGATTTTTAAATCTACCTGCCACAGTGGCTGGTGGGCAAAAAAGTTAATTTCCATCTCTGATATACAGGTATATATATACACACACACATACACACAAACACACACACACAATAAAAAACGATACACAAATTTGATAATAAAAATATTCTTTCTTTTCTCATACTAATGTGTCGGAAAACCTAGAAATTCAAATATGTCTGAACATTTGGATGTCTGAATAAGGATTACGATCGCTTACATACTACACCACTATCACTAATAATAACATTTTGTATTATTAAGTCATTTTAACCAAAGGGAATTTGAGGGATCTTTTGGTATGTCATGTCAGGAGCAGCTAGGGGTTAGGCATCTTGCTCAAGTATGTCTATCGGGGGACATAGGGGCTCGAACCAACAACCTATCAGCTGGAAGTCTTACAGCTAAACCCGCTAGTTTCGGACGACCAGGCCGTTGAACGGGACCCAAAAGAAGCAATAAATGCATTATATATCATTATATCTAGGATTTTTTTAGGCCTACTACTAATGGAGGAATTAGTGCAACTTTTATAACAGTAGGCCCAACGGCCCAGTTCACAACTTGACATAGGCCATAGTTTTCGAATTTAGTTATGTGTCTCCATAAGTGAGAACCATGGTTATTGATACAACCCTATAGTTGGGTCTGACCGAAGGTGCAGCCAGTTTCTGTTCCAACAGAAACTGAGAGTATACGACTATTTATGTAGTGAATCGAGCGGCCTATAGGTGCTGCGCAGTGATTTGCTGCAAAAACAACCGTCACTATTCTAAGTCAATTGGGAAAATGTACATTTGTGGAAACGCAGCGCGACAGGCCCTCCTCCCTGAAGTCTAGGAGACAGGCGGGGATGGAGAGTGATGACATCATACCTTATCATCTCTCTCCCCCTCCACGGTACACTTCCCCTGACCCCTCGCCGCCGCCATGTGAATCGTCATGGGGCAGTAGAGGTCATGGTTGCAATCATGTCCTCTGTTGCTTTTTATTTTTTATGGTGTTCATAGCCTCAATAAATCTTGAAATTCAAAGGTAGTATAAGGGTGTTCTCTTAGCAGACTGCAGCTATGACAGACTGTAGCCATGGATCCTATTTTTTAGCGGAAGTAGGAAATAATTTAGAAATATTATTCTATTTTTTATTTTTTGTTAATTCACTTTGTGTATCAATATCAGCCAACTTAATATTTTGTAATAAGCCGATAAAGCCATTATCGAAAAAATAAATGTATTTTCACGATAATGACGGATATATAATTCCTGTAACAAATATTATAACAAATAATTAAACCACCATATATATATATATATTTGTTTTTTCTTAATAACTCACTGTCTGAACATAGGTCGGACTTGTGTGTGTGTGGGACATTTATTTCCCGCGCAGTTTGACCCCTATCCCAGTTCCCTGAGCCCCATGACCCCTGATCCCATAGTGTGCAGCTGTGGCTGACAGGAATAGACGCGGGCAAAGCGGTGCTCCAAAGGTTTTCTTTTTTTAATACACTTCTTGAACATCAAAAGTACAGCGCTATGGAGCGGCTGCACCAGGACCAGAACCCTCTCAGAGCACCGAATATCTTCTCTGTGTTGTTTGTTTACATTACAATATTTACACGTTTGAGAAAAAAAATAAGCATCCGAACACAGAGGTTTGTCGTGGGATTTTTGTTTTTTTAGGATAACCTACAATCCAAAAAGTATAGTTGTCGAGTGTGAAATGGTGGATGTGTGATAGTATCCTTGGCTTCGGAGATAAGTTAAGGCCAAAGTAAATTTCAAGCAACAATTGCAGTGGTCTACCACTACCCTATTGAAAATGAAACTCTCTGTTTTAATCTGACCTTTCGCTGTGTTCAAACTATCGGAAAAACATCTCTTACCATCAGTCTGAATAAAATATTGTAGGTAGGCCTATGTTTGGTAACTTTGTTCCTGATGCTATAGTCAATAAATATTTTTGGTATTATCGAGATACAAACAATAGCTTACAACAGTATTTATTATATGTGGAGTTTTAAATATAATGCTCCAGGATTGTCTGGATGTGCTTGCTGTAATGTTCATGAATCAGCCCATTCAGACTAATCAGAAAAGTAAAAATGCAGTATAGGGCAGAAATTATGAATGTTATAACAAAATATACACCTTTTTGTGATAAATTATGAGCTGAGACACGACTGATTTCACAATTCAGTGAGGTTGCTATATTGTGTAAGTGCACATATATATGTGTATGTGTCTATCTGTGTGTGTATTGCATTTGTATGTGTTTGGTTACTGATAATCTATTGCTATTCATCTTCCTAACACAATTTACTCCATCCAGAAGGAAAAGCATTTTTTTGAATATACAATCGTGTGATCAAACAGTAGAATATACATAATTTATATAAATATGACCCCTGACTTTTCTTTCAGTGCTGTGCCCTTAACTACCAATATAATGTTAACTGCAAGATCTTTTCAAAATGTTTAAAAAGGCCAAATAAATTCCACTTCCTTCTCTTCAGAAAAGCACTGTGTCACCTAGCCAATCGAGTGAATCTTGTAACCCAACATTGTGTTTGTTTCCTCCACAATCTACACACGCACTCATACCACACACACGATTGCACAATATCGGAGAGCCAACTATAGAGCCTGTTCTGTTCTTACGAAAAACGTAATTATTCAAAATGAATCAAGAACAAAAACCAACGTAACGTCATGGTCAACAAAAGAGTTCTAGGTACAAAACAACATAAGGCTGGTTTTTCGCACTTAAAATGTGATGCTTCCTTCTTTCCAAACGCTCTGCGCGACAGAGCTAGCCAACACTGTGTTTTCCCGCTCTTTCCAAATCCCCATTTGGGCAGCCATTTTCTACTGTATCCCAAGACCAGCACAACCTCCTCCTTTAACCCATAACCTTCGACCTCTGACCTCGGTTCTCTTCAAGGTCGGTCACGGCTCCTCTTCGGGGCGGCAGGGTCAGGGTGGGGGTCAACCCTTCTAGAAGACCCAGCTCACTGGCACCCACTGCTGCTCGGAGGACAGCCGCTCCAGCGCTAGCCGCAGGCCACGGAAGGCGGACTCCAGGCCATCGTTGACGATACAGAGGTCAAAGTAATGTCCGTACGCCCGCTGGATACGTTCACTCTCGTCCACCGTCCTCTTCAGCTCAGAGTCCTGCGGCGGGTGAGAGACAGTGAGCACGAGAGAGAGAGAGAGAGAGAGAGAGAGAGAGACAGTGAGCACGAGAGAGAGAGAGAGAGAGAGAGAGAGAGAGAGAGAGAGTGGAATCCCAGAGACAGGAGTTAGCAGCAGATAGATTGAGAAGATGAGTTAATTAGGTGGGGATGAATACGATCAGCGGGCAATTAGCGGCAGAGGCGGAGGGCAACAGAGCTGAGAATAAGGACAAGTGACTCTCTATTAAGCCAGAGGACCATGGCTTGTTAGCTTTTGGATTCCTCTGTATTAAGGCAGAATGAATATATATACAATGAACCCATTATGATTAAAAAAGATTGACCTTATTTTTGATGTATCGGCATGAAATAAAAATTTAATACAGAGCTCTGTTCCAATTTGCAGGAAAGAGATCGCAGTCGCCCGGATATTCCTTGCTTCTCTATTCAGCACTTACAATTGGAACGACCCAATCCTGTTTAACATCAACGGGACCTCACCGTCATCTGCTTGGTGACCACTCCCGACTCGATGGCCGTCCGGTTCATGGCCTTCAGCACCTCGTAGTCGGGGGCCTCGATGAAGACCACGTAGGGCAGGAACTCGGCCGTCCTCAGGGTCTTCAGGGCCTGTGAGGAACAATCACAGACAGCAACAGTTCATGTTCAACTGTTCAACCGCAGGCCGAGTTCACTTCAAGCAAAGAAGGTGTTTTTTGCATGCACAAGGCACCGCCAGGATGCGCCGGGACAGCTCGTCTCTAATTGAGCGTGTTACTAATGATTCGCTCCATCACACTCCTTGGTCCTGGAGGGGAACTGGGGGAATGTGCTCAGACTACTGAGGCCAACGGTGGAACCAGCCTCACATAGTAAGGGTGTGTCTGGTGTGTGACGCAATATGGAAGAGGGAGAGAGGAAGGGAGGGAGGAAGGGAGGATGGAGGGAGGAGGGATGAGAGTAAGGACAGGGGGAGGGAGGAAGATCAAGAAAGAGGAAGGGAGGATGGAGGGAAGAAGGAAGGAGAAAGGGAGAGAGACAGAGGAAGAAAGTGAGGGGGAGCAAGAAAGATGAAGGGAGGATTGAAGGAGGAAGGATGAAAAAAAGGAGGGAGGGAGAGAGAGAGCTGAAGGAAGGGAGGGAGAGCAAGAAAGATGAAGGGAGGATTGAGGGAGGAAGGATGAAAGAAGGAGGGAGGAAGGGAGGGAGGGAGGGAAAGAGAGATAGAGGATGGAAGGAAGGGACAGCAAGAAAGATGAAGGGAGGATTGGGGGAGGAAGGAAGAAAACAAGGAGCGAGGGAGAGATTGATAGAGGAGGGAGTGAGGGAGTAAGGAATAAATCAAGTAATAAAGGAAGGAAATGAGGTGGGATCATGGGCACATGCAGTATGCATGAGAAAAGCACTCAGAATGAGGGGAACGACGGAACCAAAAAGGAAGAGACGTGACCCTGCAACAGGCGAGAGTGAAACACACCTGGGGGTTGACGTCCAGAATGCAGATCTTCCCAGTGTCGACCACCTCGTGGATGGAGTTGATCTTGGTGCCGTAGACGTTGCCGTCGTACTCGCCGTGCTCCAGGAAACGCCCGCTCTTGATGTCGCAGTCCATCTCGGTGCGAGACATGAAGGAGTACATCTGTCCGTCCTTCTCGTCCACCTTGGGTTTCCTGGAGGTGACTGGGGTCGAGGAGAGGTCGGGATTTAAGCCCTGACACTGAGTCACCGCTTCTAAAACTATCAAGGGTGGAAACCAGATGAAAACGACCGAAGAGTTTGTAGAACAACGGTAGGAAGACACAAATTAAGAAACTACAAAGCCAGAGGTTGCATCAATCTCCCACTATCTATCTCTATGTCTCTCTACCTCTCTCTTGTTCTTTTGTTGGGGAGACTATAGAGTGTGGATGACAATTATGACTTCTATAATTACCTAGCCTTTGGATTGCATCATGCCCCTGTAACCTTTCAAAGGTCAGTAAACGTGGTGTTATCTGGCGTCCCCAATTAGACCACTTATCTAGATGATATGGCGGCGTATTTCCAGCACATGGTCACAGCATATGCAGATTCTGACGATGGTATCTGAGAGGTTGGCAAAGGCCTCTTAAACTCCCAATCTGGCATAAATGGGACTTAGGCAAAGCAACAGTCACCTACTGGGGTGAGCATCTGGGTCGTGCACAGGTTTGTCCAATTTAAGCCAAGTCATGGCCATCCCATGAACAAACGCGAGTTGCGGCGGTCTCTCGGCATGGCAGGCTACTGCCTTTTGCCCCATTGATACGCTGACGATGGGGATGATGGTGATGAAGATGACAGGACTTACAGGGGGTGGTCGTGGCGTAGCGCTGGGGGTCCCACACCAACAACTTGTTCTTCAGACTGCGACGGCCCACACCCTGCGCACCAATCAGAACCAGCGTCTTCCTCTTGAAGGGCGGGACTTTGGCCACTTCTTCGTAGATCCTCAACTCATGGCGGTCAAATTCTAGAAGGTGACAGAACATGACAGGTAATGTTAATGGTTAATGGTTAATCAGTAGAATAAATCCAAAAAATACATTGAAAATAATTTATAAATGTATATATACATGAAAAACAAACATAATAGAGATATAAATGGAGGAAGTACATCAAAAATCGAAAATCCGTACCTGCATTTTTGGTCGTCAAGTACATCATCTTCTTTTTCTTCTTGCCGCCCATTCCGGCACACAGGGGACCTGAGGAAGGACGGCACACAAAACCATGGTGATGTGCTCGCAAGGCTACACCTGTCTCAGCTGTGATGTTGGTAACATGTAACCATAAGCGATTCAAGCTGCAGTAACTACTGTCTACCACCAGATGGCAGTGCAAACCAATAAAAGCTTCTTCGTTACATTGTCAGAGAGAAACCGGGCTCAACAGAGTGCATCTATCCATCCATCTGGTGAAAATGGTGGAATAGAGGCATTCTGGAGAGGTTTTCGTGGATTTCACAGAGAAGGACAAAGGCTGTAGAGTCACGTGTGGTTTATTAAGGATTCAGTCCTGCTATCATGACGGGTAGGATGACGTTTGCCAGCGTGCCTACTGCCATTCCACCCTAATGTCATCATTACAAGGCACGCATGGATGCCAACACCCGGATTTAGTCAGTGAGGCGCAATTAGTTTGAATAAATCAATATTTCCAACGGTATGGGAATAGAACAAGAAGCTACCTTTGAACGCCGCTTGAAAATAGCATGCATAGTCATTTCCCTCGCCTAATTGGAAGCTGACGTTTGCACAGCTCAATGTTTGATTTAAATTCATTATTATAATTACATCATGCAAATACACACAGCACACACACCCGTACACACAGAAAATGTGTGATTGGTAGAAGCAATAGATCCTTTATGTCGTCTTGTCTCCCCTCTCCAAAGAGAGACAGAAATATTAGAAAACCTAGCACTGGCCGGTACCTTCATCCTCCTAATCTATTGCCGTGCAGCCGCTGCCCTGAAGTACCGCCGGTTCAAACCCCCAGCCCCCGACTCAAGTGCCGGCAGACAGCTGTGTCCTTTAGGAGCCATAAGGATGGAAGGGAGGGCGGGGGTCCTACCCTCCCACCCTCCTACCCTTCACCCCCCCACCTGAAGGGTACCAGGTGTGTGGCCGAGACCCAACACCTGGTACACAACTTACTCCCCCCTCCCCAAACACCAAAGCACCTGCATCTTTGGGCGGCAATCTCAGTTCGTTCTCCCCCCTCTCACCCCACTTCATCGATCCGTGAAGATTAAACGCTACGCGCACCCTGAGGAGAGAACCCTACGCCAGCCGACGATTCTACCTGTGCGCTAAAGTCTCTCTCTACCTCTCAAGTCAAAGTCTCTCTCTCTCTCTCTCTCTCTCTCTCTCTCTCTCTCTCTCTCTCTCTCTCTCTCTCTCTCTCTCTCTCTCTCTCTCTCTCTCTCTCTCTCTCTCTCTCTCTCTCTCTCTCTCTCTCTCTCTCTCTCTCTCTCTCTCTCTCCAGTTCCTCCCCCGTCGTCGTCAGCGGCGGCGCCCCACCACGTGACGGAGGAGGCCCGTGAGCCACCGCTTCGTGGGCGGGGCAGCAGATGTCTGTTTGGCGAGGCTGTTTTATACGGGCTGAGTCACGGTGCTGCCGCTCGCTGCTCCATTACATCACCGCCGGACTGTTCCTCAGCAAGGCCCGCTGTGCTGGTGTGTATTCTGTGTGTGGAATGGTAGCACTGCGACAGTGTGCGTTGATGCAACACACAAAAAGATCACACAACCGCACGTCCCAAAACAATAACGAAATACGTGGTTTTGGGATTTTTTTGTGTGTGTGTATGTATGTGTGTGTGTGTATGTGTGTGTGTGTGTGTGTGTCAGTGTTTGTGCGTAAAAGTGTACGTCTGCGTGTGTGTATGTGTATGCGTGTATGTGTATCTGTGTGTTTGGCTGTGCACATGTATGTCTATGTGTATGTGTGTGTGTGTGTGTGTGTGCGTGTGCGTGTGCGTGTGCGTGTGTGTGCATGTGTGTGTGTGTGCGCATGTATGTCTATGCGTATGTTTGTGTGTATGTGTATGTGTATGTGCGCGCGTGCGTGTGTGTGTGTGTGTGTATCAGAGTGTGTATCAGTGTAGAGTTTGGCTGATGAGTCGATGCACATAAAGAAGACAGCTGGTGGGAAGTCAGGCGCGCCCCTCTGCCAGGGCGGTTGGCCGGGGCCGCTGGCAGGCGCCGCTGGCCCAGGCTGGGGCGGGGGTGGGGTGGGGGGGTGGGGGGGTGGGGGGTACCTGCGGTGACCAGCTCCATGTCCTTCTTCACGAAGGCTTTCCGCTTCTCCTCCAGCAGCTGGCTGGGGATGAGGCCCGCGCTGCCGCCCCCCAGGTGGCAGGCCTGGGGAGGGGAGAGCCCCCGGAGACAACGGGGGGGAGACCGTCACGCTTGGTCCAGGGGAGGTCAGCCACCCACACACACCCACACCCACGTATGAGGCGTCGGACAAACGGACTGGCAGATGTGTACGCGGGCACACACACTCACACGCGCACACAAAGGCACACACACACACACACACACACACACACATCTAGACACACATACATACAATTTCACTGGAGCTTAGACGGATGTATGCATGTGGCACGTGCATGCATGGATGTGTGCTCACACACACACACACACACACACACACACACACACACACACACACACACACACACACACACACACACACACACACGCAAATGAAGATAAATGCAGGGTAAGTTATTCTCATGGTTAGGGTGTTACGAGGTTTAGGGGTTCGAGGTTCACAACCCCCAATTTCCAAATCCTAGCATACATGGTAGCATCCATTGAGCAAGGTGTGTTTTTCATCCATTGAGCAAGGTGTGTTTTTTTCTACCTTCTCTTGTCATCCCTGTAAGTTGCCTTGATTAAAAGCATGTTCTAAATAACTAAATAGTAAATAGTAAATACACAGAGGTCATCTAATTGTGTGTGTGAGGAGGGGGCGTGGCTGAGCTGACCTGCCACCAGTTGAGGTCTTCCTGGTTGAAGATCTGCAGGATGTCTGCCCGGGCGAAGCTAAGCCCCGCCTCCTTGCAGGGGATCAGGTTGTCGTGGGAGGGGTCGTAGTCAAAGTGGCACTTCACAAAGGCCTGTGGGGGAAGGAGAAGAGACGCGTTCGGTTCATACAGACGCACGTCAGAACTGAACCACAACGATTGACGCTGTAGAGTAGACTGAATACATGCATTGATTGGTAGAAAAAGAAAAAAGGCAATTAAAGAAAAGAAAAAAAAGGAAAGAAACAAAAAAAATGAATAAATGAACAAATTTTAATAATTGATGAGAAAAGAAGGAAGACATTGAAAATAAATCCTCCTGCCATCAGTCAGTTTTGCTCTTTCAACTCTGCCCATTTTTCTCTGTCATTCCTGAACAGCGTTGTTCCATCGCATTACACCAGGGTCTGTGACAACTCTGGCCGGGGATGGGACTCGCTCCATTGTGCTCGGGTGTCACCCGCGCTACGTGACCCTGCGCTCGATAGCGGAGAACGCGGTGGTCCAAATCTATCGCCACGCCAGAGCACTCTCATGTGGGAGAGGGTTCTGACAGTCAGCCCAGCTCTTCCCCTCCCTCCCCCCCCCCCCCCCCCCCCCCCGAAGATACCCCGAGGCAGCAAGCCTGACACACACAGAGAGAGAGAGAGAGAGAGAGAGAGAGAGAGAGAGAGAGAGAGAGAGAGAGAGAGAGAGAGAGAGAGAGAGAGAGAGAGAGAGAGAGAGAGAGAGAGTTGATTGCGAGAGAGAGAGAGAAAGAGAGATAGAAATTTAGAGGTAGAGAGAGGTGTAAGCAAGGGAGATATACTGTATATATTTATATATATATATAACAATGATGGAGAAAGAGAGACAGAGAGGCTGAAACAGTGGATCGGAGATGTTGAGCGTTAATGCGATGGCCAGAGAGGGATCAACAATAGATGGTGGTAGCATAGAGACCCGGGTAGGTAGTGGCCAAGGGAGAGAGGGATGGACCCAGAGAGAGAGAGAGAGAGAGAGAGAGAGAGAGAGAGAGAGAGAGAGAGAGAGAGAGAGAGAGAGAGAGAGAGAGGTGGGTAGATAGTAATCACCATACAGAGAACACAGTGACAAGTAGACCCAGAGGGCGAGTGAGATGAGGAAAGAGTTAAAGTGAGGGAGACAGAGGTAAAGGGACAAAGTATGTAGCCATGGCAACCAGCCCCATCGCCAGCTCTTGATGGTTCTCTAGGACTGAACCGGTGTGTGAGAGCTGGTGCTGCTAATGCTGTGAGTGAGTGAGTGAGTGAGTGAGTGAGTGAGTGAGTGAGTGAGTGAGTGAGTGAGTGAGTGAGTGAGTGAGTGAGTGAGTGAGTGAGTGAGTGAGTGAGTGAGTGAGTGAGTGAGTGAGTGAGTGAGTGAGTGAGTGAGTGAGTGAGTGAGTGAGTGAGTGAGTGAGTGAGTGAGTGAGTGAGTGAGTGAGTGAGTGAGTGAGTGAGTGAGTGAGTGAGTGAGTGAGTGAGTGAGTGAGTGAGTGAGTGAGTGAGTGAGTGAGTGAGTGAGTGAGTGAGTGAGTGAGTGAGTGAGTGAGTGAGTGAGTGAGTGAGTGAGTGAGTGAGTGAGTGAGTGAGTGAGTGAGTGAGTGAGTGAGTGAGTGTGTGTGTGTGTGTGTGTGTGTGTGTGCGCGCGTGTGTGTGTGTATAACATCTCGCCCGTTGTAACTGCCATCGTTAATGCAGCAGAGAAAGATATACTTTAGACATTAGTACCTAACGAAGCTTGGGGCATGTCCACAACCGTGTTTTCAGTGGGTTAAGGCTGGCTGGGCTCCCCAGCAGAAAATCTAAACAATTAGCAAAGTTCTGCTCCATATCAGCAGTGATAGGCAGCCTGGCCGTGTGGCGCAGGAGATGTTTTTTGTACCCTTGAACAATGACTTATCTTATCTCTGAAATATTTGAATCTTGTCTCTTGTAATGTGATTGGTGGATTCAAATAAAGAATTAAATGTGTGTGCGTGCGTGCGTGCGTGCGTGCGTGTGTTTCGTGCACACACATTGCAGTGCGTGCACACACCCACACATTCCCGACAACACATACCTACACACAATCACACAGGCACTCACACACTCTGAATTTTTGCTTGACTGTAAGAGGCTTTGGCTTTCAAATTGTCCAAATACAAACACTTGTAGTAAATGCAGATCCCTAACACAAGGCGTCAGTCGTCTGAGATACAGTCATGAGCGCCACAAAACATCAGAGGCCAGAGAAGATGAAACCTAATCAACAGCATTGTCAAACTGCCCGGGAGTGTTTCTCAACCTCCCTCCCACACAGGCCTCTCCTTAATGTAGGGACTCCACCGAACCAGCCTCAACCAATCAGACAGCCCGACAGACAGCAGGCTACACCGAGATACCAGCGCACTCTGTGACAGCCACAGCAAATAAACACACAATGAAAGACAAAGAAACACTCGGGGCCGCCGCCGCCAAATTCCCGCAAATCCCCACGAGGATGGCAGGAAGGGGGGAATCGACCAGAAGAGGGGGGGGGGGGAAGTGACAAGTCGGGGCCAAAATGTCCTAAAAACCAAACACGATAGCGATGGAAACAGACTGGTAATAGAGCGGTAAGCCGCTGGAAGGCCATTACTGTCACCGGCGTGTGGGAGCCTGTGGCGTCTGAGCCAAACGGTTTTACATTTTACCAATTCAACTGAAAAACCGAGATATGGCTTACAGAAACGTGTGTCCCCTGTTGCCCTTATTGACATGCTTATTGTGCCGCTGGGAATTTTCTCCTGTGATGTAGCTCTGCAACTCTTTACTGTATGCAGCGCCGCCAAGGCAGGGGCTGAGTTAACCAGCGTGACCAAACAGCCAGCCGTGTGGTGCTGCCAGCCAACCGCCCGCTCTGAGTGAAGAGCCCCTGAGTGTAATACAGTGACAGATAGAGAGAGAGAGAGAGAGAGAGAGAGAGAGAGAGAGAGAGAGAGAGAGAGAGAGAGAGAGAGAGAGAGAGAGAGAGAGAGAGAGAGAGAGAGAGAGGGAGACAGAGACAGAGACAGAGACAGAGACAGAGACAGAGACAGAGACAGAGACAGAGACAGAGACAGAGACAGAGAGGGAGAGGGAGAGGGAGAGAGAGAGAGAGAGAGAGAGAGAGAGAGAGAGAGAGAGAGAGAGAGAGAGACAGAGAGAGACAGAGATAGAGAGACAGAGAGAGAGATGGATATTGACAAATCCTTCAGCAAGTCTAAAACTCAACAGATTACATATATGGCTTTGCTCTCTCGCTCTTCAAGTGTTGGTTTTGATATGCAAGCATCCTCTATCTACATCGCGTGTGTTGACAGCCTAAGACCAGCCGTAAAGAGCGGCGCTGTGAGGATCCGGTCGGGGTCTCAGCGTCGCTGCTGTTTCACAAGCGGTGCCTCAGAGGCCTTTGATGTGCAAATGTTGCAACTGTCAAGCGCTGCTTTGAGTTGATCAGGATCAATCAGGATCAGGGCGCGGTTTGTAGTGTCTGATCTAATCTATTGATCTAATCCAATCCAACCAAATCCAATACGACCTAATCCAACATGATGAAATCTAGTCAAGTGAAGTCTAATCTAATATTAAAGAGTCTAATGTAATATAATGTATCCAATATAATGTGATGTAATCAAATCTAATATTATGCAATCTAAAATGACTTTACCTACCATGATTTAACTTTATCGAGGCTAGGCTAGTCTAATATAAGATAAATAGTAAAGTATTATGTAATGTACCTATCTCATGTATTGATCTAACCTTAAACGATACCATGAATTGATGGTAGTCCAATATGACCTAATCTAACATGATGTAATCTAGTTAATCTAGTTTTATCTAATCTAATCTAATCATAGTCTCCTGTAAAGTGTCTAATCACATTGAGGCTAAATGTGCGTGTGTGTAACCGTTCAGTGTGACCACTAGTAAAGCCAGCGGTATAAACCATCTCCCTCGTGCGTGTGCCGTACTTGATCAACCCACTATAGACCTGACCCACCTTTAACCAGGGAATGGACCGTCAACAAGCTGCTGCCCTTCACTCTGATCCCCAGTCCCGAGGCGCGTGTTACCGGGATTAGCTCTGTCCAGACCGGTCGACCGGCGGGGTGAGTCTTTAGCTCCGGGGGGACTTCAGCGGATCATAAGGTAAGGATCTCCCCCCCCCCCCCCCCCCCCCCCTCCGCCCTTACTACCCCACCCAGAGAAGGTCTCCCTGCCCCTCGCTGACGAAAGCACACTGCAGTTTATGCAAGCCCCCAACAAGGCCCCCAACGAGCAGACAACAGGCCACGCAATTCTGAAAGAACCCATTAGCAGACGTTGCATAAGAAGCACTATAAATAATCTTTGTATGTAATGGCGGAGCCAGGACTTCCTAACAGGCCACGGCCCGCTGGTCTGCTATATTTCAAACAGCCTGCTGGCTGATGCCAATTACAATGATTGACAATAAAAAAAAAAGCGGTATAATTTTAAACATTAAGCATGTGATATTCATGCCATATTTGATGGACGTGGTGCATAATTGGTCCTAATCCGGGCAGTGTACGTGTGTACGTGTGTCTGTGTGTGTGTGTGTGTGTGTGTGTGCACTCCAATCTGCCGGTATCTCTGTGTGTGTGTGTGTGTGTGTGTGTGTGTGTGTGTGTGTGTGTGTGTGTGTGTGTGTGTGTGTGTGTGTGTGCGTGTGTGCGTACTTGCCTGGTGCGTGCATCTGTATGCTCTGACCTGCCGCAGTGTGTCTGTGTGTGCGTGTGTCTGCGTGTGAGCACGTGCACATGCGTGCGTGTGCTCGGACCTGCCGCGGCGGGCGCGTGCGTGCCCGATGAACGGGCGTGTGCCGTCACCTGCTGCTGCGGCGTGCGCGAGCGTGTGTGTGTGCGTGTGTGCATGCACGTGCGCCGCGTGTGCGCTCTCGAACCTGCCGCGGCGTGTGTGGCTCCTGGTAGCTGGGCAGGATCTTCAGCACCACGCTGCCGCTGGCGTCCTTCAGCATCTCCTGCAGCACCCGCGGGTCGTCGCCCACCTCCTTGGCGTTCACCTCCTTGATGATGTCGCCCACGTGCAGCAGGCCCTGCTGGTCGATCATCCCGCCGTGGAGGATCCGGGCGATCACCAGCTCGCTGTTCTCCACGCGGAACGTCACGCCCTGGTGCGGCGATGGGGAGGGGAGCGTCGCACGCAGACGCACGATGCACACACACGCACATACAAACGCACACACACACACACACAGCATGCAAAAAATATACAAATGTGAGCATATTGTCAATGCACATTGCACACATGAGATAAAGATGTGATAAAACAGTTTCAGATCCCAGATGGGAGATGTCGGTGTACCTCACCAAGCACACACACATAAACACACAAAACCGATGTAGACAGATGAAACCGACCTTGTACAACTAATGAACATAGATGCGAAAAATATGTACACCTTAAAAAAAACATGTGGTGCAAAATATTATTATGACTGAATAATCACTGTAAATGTGTCCTTTTTTAATTCCTCTTAAGAGCTTAACTGCATGTCAAGCATCTCCACAATTACTATTATCCCATCCACATTCATAATCCATAAAGCACCTCCAAATGCACCAGTTAATCCCTGAACCTAAGACGGCCTTCAAATCATTATGTCTCCCCAGATATTCCCCCGAACATCACAACGAGGTCGTCTCCCTGACCCCTCGACCTCTGACCCTCCCTCGGTCCCGGGTCCTGGGGGTCAGAGCGGTACCTACCAGGTGCTCCCCGGCCACCTTGCGTATGCCCACCATGCGGACGGCGTCGGGGGGGACGGGCTGGTTGTTGAACGCCGCGTCCATGAAGGCACACGGGCTGGGGGGCGGAGTCTCGAAGGTCTTGGACGCCACCGAGTCGTGCGTCTCCAGCAGAGACTGCGGCCGGAGAAGGCGGTGACGACCAATCAAATGTAAGCATTAAAGACTCTGTTAAGAGGCTGATCAATGCTAAGTAATAGTGTGACGATAGTGTTAGGGAGGATTGGACAACGCTAAGAATACAGTACTGATGTGTTCTGGTTCGTTCATAAAAGCAGTATGGTTTGCAAGTATTGTACAGTTACATTATTTGATATACATGTTTATTATAGTATAAGAGGACCTGATTGGCAGACAATGTTTGGATGGATGTGATAGGGGCGAGTACGAAATATAGATGAAAAACTGTATTAAGTTAAGACTCACTGTGTGTGTGAACCCTCTCTCAGATCCTTCTGCTAAACTGCCTTTGTTGTTTTTAGCTCTTGTTGAGATGTACCACCGCTTTATCTCAGAGACGCGACTATTAAACGCTATGTTAGCACCACTATATGGAGTCAGCCAGAACACAACACTTATTAAAAGAACTGTTTCCCAGCCGCCTGCCGTCTGTTTTCTCTTTTTTTTAAACTCCCTCATGCCGCACTTGTCATCTCTGTAGTTCGTCCAATTCATGACGCCGGTTCTCGGCCTCACGAACAGCCTGGCAGGTTCTCGGCCTCACGAAAAGCCTGGCAGGGACGAGAGCTAGCCCGTCTCCGCGGGGATAAGACTGGGACGCCGGGTGCGGCGGGAGGCCCCTCACCTGGAAGTGGGGCTCCTGGAGGATGCGCGCCAGCTCGTCGGCCGCCGTGCTGCTGTCGGCCAGCGGGCTCAGGTCCTTCAGGATGTCCTGCACCAGCTCCATGTTGTTGTCCCGCACCGCCTCCAGCTTGGGCTCCTCAAAGTGCTCATGGGCCTGGGGGGCGACACACAGCGACCACAGGGGGTGGAAGGGTCCTCAGGCCCCACCTTCACACTGGTGCTTGGTTCAGACATGCTGACTGATGCCACACGGTATAGCGACGAGTGAAAGTGTTCAAGGATTTAGCCTGTGATATAAATAGTTGTTTAATAAATTTAGGGCAAGCTCATCATTTTAATATGTCAGCAACTTCGCGTTGATGTTTTTCTAATATGCTTTTATTCATATATATTATATCAATATTTATTGACCTAGTGTATCATCTTTTACTTGACATCATCCTTTTTCCTTTATGTTTCAAATATATTAAATATATATATAACTTTATATACATTATATATATATGTCACTTTCATGGGCATCGAAAAATGAATTATGAACAAACATTCAGAGTGGCTGGATGGTTGTATTCCTGTGTTTCAGCAGGGGACAAACATATCAAGGCTGTTTGTGTGTCACAGCAGAGACTACAGGACAGCAACATGAATATAAAATAGATTAAATAAAAGTTTTATGAACAGTTGAAGCAGAGTTCAGGAGTCGACTAAAGGCAGGAGTTCAATAAAATGTGGAATATCTCACACACGCCTGAAAACAAAGCGGCCACATTAAAATGGATCACTGTTTCTACCGAGGTGGACAGTGTTAAGGTTCACAGTAAAGCCAGGGATGGAGTCACCTTATTATTTTCTATTTGTCTCTCTAGCTGAGATAAGCGTGTTGGCATCACCTTGACATCAGATGTCAGCAGTTTTCCACAAATGAGGCCAGGTTCTTTATAAAGTCTGATTCTCCATATTTTAAGTCAAACGTGTAGTTCTTATGAAAACAAAGCCCTGGACATGAATTTCTTAGATTTAAAAAAGGTACATTTACAGCCCCAAAGTCAGCACTAGGAGTCCACACCGCAGTTAATCTTCTGCCAATGGCTGCGGTGAGACATCCACTGATTCTGCAGGTCCATTTGTTGTGATTTAGGAGCGCAGCGAAGAAGGCAGGCGAGGCGAGAACAAGTAGCATAAAATAAGGCGACGCGCACAACTCATACATTTTCACTGAGAAAAAAAAGAAACCGATAACCACAACAATAACTCAAGGTAAACTTCACACTGCCTGCGTGGGAGGATTCAGAAAACAGCCAGAAGCACTGTGTGTGTGTGTGTGTCTGTCCGTGTGTGTGTGTGTGTGCGTACGATTGTATGTGTGTGTGTGTCTGTCTGCAGGTAGTCCTATAAATTATCACATTGGTGTGTGTGTGTGTGTGTGTGTGTGTGTGTGTGTGTGTGTGTGTGTGTGTGTGTGTGTGTACCTTGGTCCCTGTCAAACACCATATTTGGGGAAGCAAGAGGGCTTTACTTCCCTGTGTTTTCATTACTTTCTCTCTGATGGATCTGGAATAACAATATTGTTGTTTTTCTGTCGTATTTGTGGGGAAATGTCTTTCCAATCCGTCACAGCGGGGCTCTGCCTCCCACTGTTCTCTGAATGGGGATTTACTTTTAAGGTGACCTTCCCCGGTGGAGGTAGTGGCGGTGGAGACGGGGAGGGTGGAGGAGATGCAGGTGGTGGTGGTGGCGCCGTCAGAGGCATCAATACGTTGATGACTAGTGAAGAATGGGCTGAGCGTGTGACTTGACAACACTTTCCGCCAGAGATTCTGTCAATCTCCGGTCAATCTAGATTGAACACGCTCCCCTTCACAGGGGGTTTGAAAACATCTCAGGAAGCCTCTCTCTTTCGCATTCTATAATCTCTCTGCAAATCGCGATTTGCAGAGAGATTATTAAAGGTGGTGCAAACGATCATGTTGCACGCCCCCCCAGAGCCCAGTCAGGCTAATAGAGAAATAAATGAATAACATTCCCGCTTAGGAGGATTCCATTTGTCAGGCGACTGCACAGAGTCAAGCACCCATGGGTGATCCGAAGGCCATGTTGTTTGTTTGCAAGTGTCCCAGTGCAGGGACACTGTGTTGTTAACACAGCGTTGATCACATGCACACACACGCACACGCACACACATACACACAGGTTCCCATGTTCACAAAGACACGTACGCATGCATGCATGCATGCATACACACAAACAGGCAAACATGGTAAAATGCATGCTCCCATGACCACAAACACACACACGCACACATATTTATAATATATATGTATGATCATAAACAGGAACACACACACACACACACACACACACACACACACACACACACACACACACACACACACACACACACACACACACACACACACACACACACACACACACACACACACACACACACACACAGAGTCCTTCAGGAAACAACACAAAGCGTGCCTTGGCAAAAACCCTGACATCTGATGGAACAAGCTGTCCAAGTCTGAGCCAAGACACTCACACACACACACACAAACGCGATACACGGGTTGCTGAGTCAGGAGCACAGACGGCCAACTGTGACGTTCGACCGACCATCTATCAATGCTCTTTATTCTCTACCGTGGCGTCAACTGGGAGGAAGCAACGACAAACGGTGCTTAGTAGATCAAAAGAGCCCTCGCGGTCCAAGCTTTTATAGGCTTTGATTCATGTGGTGAAGGCTCCGTCGAAGAAGAGGAAGAAGAAGAAGGGAGCTGTGTTCTCTGTTAGTATTGGAGAGCAATCTTTAGGGCAGTCTGCTGGAGCAGTTCTTTCTGTGGACTGACCCTGGGGTTAGATCTCACACACACACACACACACACACACACACACACACACACACACACACACACACACACACACACACACACACACACACACACACACACACACACACACACACACACACACACACACACACACACACTTTGTTTGGCTAAGATTTAAACCTGCACTGTGTTATTTTATGACGTGAGCATTTCACTCTGTTCAAACCGTAGCTGAACACGAAGAGTCCAAGCCAGAATACGAGCCAGTCCATCCGGGGAATCTTTCTCTATAAACCATTTTCATGGTGGTCCACTTTGGTCACCAACCCCACTCTCACCGTTAGAAAATGATATTGCTATAACTGTAGCTCCAACTTAAAGCAGATATGCACTCTAAAACAGCTAAAATGTCTATCGTTGACGTACAATGCACCTAAGGTCTTGGGGCTAAACTGTATGCTCATTTAAAGGAGTAATCCGGTGTAAAATGAGTCTGGGATATGTTTAATATGATAACGAGTTGGAATGTTCGCTTGGGAGCAAAAAAGCGCGTATAGACACATTCTTTAGTTGGCTGTTTTAAGCAGATTCTACCAAAACGCTATAAACTTGGAACGATTGGGGCATGTGTTATGGTAAAAAATAAATCGCTATTTTAAACCACTTAAAAGGCTAGAAGTAGCCTGACACTTCTTTGGTAGTATAATAAGGGTCTTAACATATAAAACAAGACATTGATAACTTTGTAAGTGTACAGATTGTTTATTAAAAAGGGCAATTTATACAAACAATACCATCAGTAGTTCGCCCGTCAACAGCAAATTATTTTTAAGACTCGATAAGTAGATAGGCGAACACAGAGCTTGCGTGTTGTTGACGGATGTCACAATCTCTGTGTTCGTTCCTCGTTTTATATGTTAGGCCCCGTATTATACTACCAAAGAAGTGTCGGGCTACTTCTAGCCTTTTAAGTGGTTTAAAATAGCGATTTGTTTTTAACCATAACACATGCCCCTATCGTTCCAAGTTTATAGCGTTTTGGTAGAATCGGCTAAAAACAGCCAACTGAAGAATGCGTCTATATGCGCTTCTTTGCTCCCAAACGAACATTCCAACTCGTTATCATACTAAACATATCCCAGATCCATTTAAATGAGGCCTACAGGTCAGCTGCAGACCAGGGAGATGGAACGGGCAGGACTCTGAGTTCTCTCTCGCTCTCTCCCTCTCTCTAGGCGAGGGGATGCCTCTCTACAAAGCCCTCCTGTAGGGGATGACGTCAATTGGACGCGTGGCAGCTTTTAATTTCCTCGACCCATCATTTATTTCTCTACTTGGCCGTATCAATATTTTGTACGTCGGCGGGGAACTCCAAGCAATTTCATCTTGCAGACTGCAGATGAATACACGATATGGCCGCGAGTAATATTTTTGCCCTTCTCGTAAAATAAATCAGTTGACGATCCAGCTCAAAAGTGTGCCGTTTACCACCATGGTTCGGAATCTTCCGAGACGGCGTGCGACCAACAATGTGACTGTCGATGTTAACACCAGTGACGCTGTAGCTATGTGTCATTGAGTAGATTAGACACACTGTCCAACTCTGTTAGCCTAATGGAAAATCCTGACATTTACGTATCTGCCCTGCCGAACTCAGTAGAAAGTAAATCGAATACACACAATAATCTGAGACCTTTGTGTTCCTCTAAAAGCACCGTTATTCAGTCTATTTCAGATAATTACAGTTTTGTTTGCCACACTTTCCTCAGGATGCCGGCGGTGCTTTTTCAAAATCGACAGACTGCTGCGCTGCTCGTTGGTCATGAACCCAGACTCCCTCCCCGATGGAGCTGCATTTCCCCAATATTTTGAAAAGGGCTTCCGTGGGGATCGAGGCCAGACCGCCCTGCAGTGAGAGGGAGGGACTAGAACGTGGCCTCGCGGGATGGGGAAGGTCTCAGAGGGCTGCAACTCTGTGGCAAACAACACAGCAGTGGCGCTGCATAAATGCCAGTGTCAGAATGTTTCGCTTGCTCTATAATATGGAGCAAGCGTTTATTTTTTTGTGCCAGGCCTTGCAGGGTCTGCTCTCCGCCTCGGATCACGTCAGCAGATTCACGCTTAATGAGATTTACTCATCAATAAGCAGGGGCGGTAACGGCACCCTTCCCCACCACTCTTAGGCAAACAAACACACACAAACACACCCTTACCCATACATACACACACACACACCCTTACCCACACATACAAACACACTCTCACCATCACAGAACCGAGTAATCAGTATGAGGTGAGGTACTAAGTGCAGAGAGAGCTACAGAAGGAGTGCACGTGGAAGAGAGAGAGAGAGAGAGAGAGAGAGAGAGAGAGAGAGAGAGAGAGAGAGAGAGAGAGAGAGAGAGAGAGAAATTTAGAAAAAAAGAAGGTCGAGAAAAAAAAAGAAACACAGACACAAAGAAAGTAGGAAAGGGGTTCAGATGTATGCTCCTCAGACTCTGCTCTTCAGTGAGACCAGGAGGTGTTTGATGCCGTGCTCCCTGCGGATCTTACACCATAAAAGTACGAAAACAAAAACAAAAGCGCCCCGACCACACGTCCTAACCCCCCTCCACCTCCTGTCTCTCTGCCGGCTACCCTGAGAGAGGGGTCTGCGGCCCCCCCAAGCCATCTCATGTTTAGGGGGATTGACGCTGGGTTCGGATTCAAAAAAGGCCTTTTAATAGCCTCCCTGCGTTGCAGTGCTTAAAATGATAACAACAGTGTCCTTCTCCCCGCATACATCTGGAGAGACGCCTGCGTGAGGCTCCAGGACAGCCGGCGGCACGGTGGTTTAAAACGTCAGGGAGCCGTGACTCCCCCCCGTGGTAACGTGGGTGGCTTCTGATGGAAGTGCTCGTCAGGAAGCGGGAGATGACACGCAGAGCGCGGAGATGACACGGAGAGAGCGAAGGCTTTGACGTCGGAAGAAAGAAATCCGGTGACACGCGCAGGAGGGGAAGTGTGGAGTGTTAAAGCTCCATGTTTTCTTCCCCGGTTAACACTTCAATGGGACCGTGACATCAGAGCCAGAGCTCTCCGATTGGTCAGTGTGAGGGGAAGACTTCTTCTTACACAGGCTTCTGGAAGAAGGTCTAGCAAACATCTGGTTCCGTAGCAAAGAGAGTGAGAACGTTTAAGTGGCGATTAGTGAGGATTAGGACGCTTTCAAGAAATAGGATCAATAGCAATAATCCACTCATGAGCATTTTCGTAAAAAGTATTTCCTCGATTAAGTACCCTTTCCGAAGCAATTTGTTGGAAAGAGCGCGTCTCTATTGAGAACCGAGAATGTGTTAACGAAAATGGTTAGGATTTATTTGATAAAAGTTATTTATGCAAACCTGATACAAGTTGAATATTGAAGGCCAGACTGAAGGTAGCTCAAGCAGTCCACGAAAAGCTAATTCATGATACTTTTGGTGAAAGGTTGGTTTACATCCTTCCTGGCAGTGGTCCAAATAGAGGTCGGGTAAACTCTGCCAGGAGCGTTGGACAGACGCTCGGTTCTCATGAAGGTTCTTGGACGAGCTCAGTGAGATGTAGGGCACCGCGGGGCGCCTCGACCTTTAAGCATCGTCCCGTATAGAAAGTCACACTCAGGGGCGATAAACAAAAGCAATAAACCAAAGTGTGCGCACACACACACACACACACACACACACACTCTCTCTACATACCACGGGGCTCTCCATGATCCCCTTGAGGAAGATGAGGTCCAGGTCGTTGGCCGTGGTGGAGCTGGTGCTGTCACTCAGTGTGTCCAGACCCTGGTGCATGGCTACACACACACACACACACACACACACACACACACACACACACACACACACACACACACACACACACACACACACACACACACACACACACACACACACACACACACACACACACACACAGAGAGAGAGACATGAACACAGACAAACACACACAAAGAAGAAGAAAATGACAGTTAAAGGTTATTTTACTTTCCATATTTGGCAATGCTCATGAGACAGACTGAAATGAAAATGGATTTAATGAGAAACAGTGCAAGTAGTCGACGTATAAAATATGACGTTGTGTGTGTGTGTGTGTGTGTGTGTGTGTGTGTGTGTGTGTGTGTGTGTGTGTGTGTGTGTGTGTGTGTGTGTGTGTGTGTGTGTGTGTGTGTGTGTGTGTGTGTGTGTGTGTGTGTGTGTGTGTAAGAGAAAGAGGGATGGGCTGATATATAGAGAGGGTGGAAGGTGCCGTCACCCTTCTTGAAAGGTAATTTCTGCTCTGTTCGGCTTTGTTGTTACTTCCTGTGAACTCTTAAGAAGAAAATCTATCTTCCTTACCACACCTATCACTCTCCCACACACACAGACGCACGTACGTGCGCATGCTGACACACACACACAAACATACACACACACACACGCACGCACAATTGAATGTGCACAGTTGGGACATTCAACCTAATTAACATCTCTCTCAGTACACAACCTTTTCCTCCTCAGCCAATTTATCTCAACGGTTTTCTAAATGTCACAATAACTTTGCAGGATAATGAGAACCTGTTGTAAGTAAAAGTTTGATCACTCTTGTGTGACATGAAGGAATCTAGTAATTATATTCCTGGGGGGGTTCTGGACTGCTACAGCTCTCCATGCCCCGGAGACTAAACGTCCTGTTGCTGTGAAAGACAACCACACACAACTCCCACATCCTGCCTTAGCAAAAGAATAGAATAACTATAAACTTAAAAGGCTCTGACATCTGTCAACCGTAATAGGCCAGGGAGAGCGGCAGAGGGGGAAGTGACATCATTAACAACAGACACCCCGTCAGCCCTGCTGGGTTTCTGGCTGTGTTATGAACACGGTGGGTGCCTGAACACGACATCAAACCAGGCATTTACCAGAGGAACAGATTGAAGGAGGGGAAGATAGACTTTGTTTGGCAGAAAATACACTACGTCTCCTGTGAAAATAACATAGCGGGTCCTTTGTTGTTTTAGTTTTATTCATTATCAGGATCATGAGCTAAAAATACAGCAGCAACCGGCAATTAACATGAAGGACTGTGATTGGTGCGCCAAACAAGATATTCTTGCAGTCAAGAAGGAGCCCTCTCCCCCTCCCCGCGCCTTAGTAAGGGCATTTAGAGGGCACCAATTAAGAGAGTCGGCTAATCAGTTTTCGGCTCCATTAGAGATCCATGACAGAGGTAGTCTGGAGGGACCGAGAGAAACAGAGAGAGAGAGAGAGAGAGAGAGAGAGAGAGAGAGAGAGAGAGAGAGAGAGAGAGAGAGAGAGAGAGAGAGAGAGAGAGAGAGAGAGAGAGAGAGAGAGAGAGAGAGAGAGAGAGAGAGAGAGAGAGACACAGAGACACAGAGAAAGAGAGACAGAGGGACACAGAGAGACAGAGAGAGAGAGGGGGACACAGAGACACAGAGAAACAGAGAGAGAGAGAGGGACACAGAGACAGAGAGACACAGAGAGACAGAGAGAGACAGAGACACAGAGAAAGAGAGACACAGAGAGAGCGGGGGACACAGAGAGACAGAGACACAGAGAAAGAGAGACACAGAGATGGATAGAGCTGTAGAAACCAGACGTGAAACCTCCAGAATTATGTGCACCAGATAACCCAAACACACTGACGGCTTCCAGAAAGGCAGGTATTTACTCGTAATGTGACTAATGAGTGTGATGATATCAGGTGCACTTCAACTGGAAGCTGCTTGATGTGTTTGGGTTTGTAACCTCATTTAATCAAGGCCAGCCAATGAAAAAGAGCAACAGATTTTTACTGATATTTTATAAGAGAGTTATTGAGCTGAGTTGAATAACAGTTTACCGCTGACTGTTTTGATGCTCCTTGAGGATTGGGGACAAACATGATTTTTTCCGTATCTATAGTGAACGTCAGTTTTATTTGTTCAATGGATCCTTTTTATTCAGACAAATTATTTTTATAGAAGATAAATCGTCTGCAATTATTCACTGGAGAAAGCAAATGAACGCGCGCAGGACTGAAACCAACAAGCATAACAACAATATGATCTATAATTAGTCAAATTAATTAGTATGCCTTCACAACACCAAAAGCAATCCAAACAGCTTTTGTTTAGCTAGCTAATCCTAAACAGGTTGGAGTAGAATAGAATGACTTCAGGGAACTTACTTCTCTGAAGTCAGTTAAAGTGGTTAGAAACAAACCATTCAGACCCAGACAAATACTAAAAGGTAATTTTCTGTAAAGACATCTAATCAAATCAAAAAGTTTTGTGTTGATTTAAAGTGAAAGTGGCAATGTATTTCTAAGGGGAATCGTGTTGACTCCGGTTAACACATCACTGTTTCCTACATTACCCAGAATCCCTTCTGTCCCCAACCTATCCTTGAGAGCCACGGTGGTGCATCCTGGGTGGATGCAGCTGATAGCGGCCATATTAACAAAGCCTGCATTTGTACAAAGAATGAATACCTGTTAATGATGGTTTGTCAGCGGGGTTCGCAGACTCATATACTCTCGTTGTGTGTGCTGTTGTGACGTCCGCTCGACTACAGAAAAACGACTAGAGCCTTGGTCAGGATAAGAACATAAAGTGGAGGTTTCAGCCTATATTTGTTCTTTCGCAGGTGTCAAGGGCCCTCTAAGAGAGGTAAGGTCAAGGACCTGCGCCTCACCGAGACAATTCGGAGCTCTTCACGGTGGTTTCCCTCATGCTCTCGGGCTCACATTATTTATGCAGCCATCTATTACCCTGCGTGTGTCTGCCACCCTGCTTAAGCGGCCCGGGTTTGTAGTCTGTTATGTTGAAGGTCATCGTGGCCTCAAGGAAGTGTCCTCGATACGGTGTTAGTAAAACTGGATGCTTTCATTTATTCATTCATTCATTCCAGCCAAGGAGGGCTAGCAAACATACAAATGCTCAAGCGCGCACACACACACACACGCACGCACGCACGCACACGCGCACACACACACAGATCCTAAATAAGTCCCCAGCTCATTCGCTTATCAAAGACTGATCCCATCACTCTTGTTTAAAGCCGTCGCATAAAGCGCTCCCTGAGAGGACTTTCTTATCTGTAGCGACATAAATCATCGGCTGGGATTGTTGACAGACAGGCCCTGCGTCGCCTCTGGGCACCAAGGGAGCAGACAAGCGCCGCCCACCCCGGTTGTCAAGCAACGGCAGAAATATATACCGCGAGTGAGATGAAGACATCTTGTGTCTCAGGAGAAGAGAAGTGGCGAGAGGGGGAGGTCGGGGAAGGTGTGTGTGTGTGTGTGTGTGTGTGTGTGTGTGTGTGTGTGTGTGTGTGTGTGTGTGTGTGTGTGTGTGTGTGTGTGTGTGTGTGTGTGTGTGTGTGTGTGTGTGTGTGTGTGTGTGTGAGTGAGTGAGTGAGTGAGTGAGTGAGAGAGAGAGAGAGAGAGAGTCACAGACAGGCTGTCTCTCTGAGAGGTTAGGAGGTATGGCAAGAGGTAGTGAAGGAGTAGTGAGGGAGTGATGGCGGGAGGGAGGCAGAGAGGAAGAGAGACAGACAGACAGAGAGAGACAGGATAATGCAAGAGGTAGTGAAGGAAGAGGGAAAGGGAGAGAAGGAGGGAGGGAGGGAGCGAGCGAGAGAGGGCCGGACTGAGGACTCGGCTGTGAGGAGACTACCCCGATCCATACGACATCACTCGCCAACAAACAGACCCGGCCTCTCCCGGGGGTGCCCGGTCGTCCCGGGTCGTCTCCTCCGGGCACGGCTCAGATCCCGTGGATCAGAGCCGGTCCAGAGCCGGGACGGGTGCCAGCCCCGCCGCAGTGGGCCTGCATAATTCCCTTTAATCACCGGCACCACGCTGCCTCGTCTGCACTTTCCCCAAGAAGTGGAGGCACCCTGACCCGAGCCGCGGATTCTTTGGTATTAATTTAGTGAGGTATAATTCCCGGTATGAATGATCACTCCACTGAATCATGATCCCGGGCCGCTATTATTCACTGTTCATTCATTCTCTGCTTTCCACTTTTTCTCCTGTGACGTTCGCTTTCTTTCTGCATCTATAGACTTCATTTATTTCCTAAACTCTCTTCATTCAAGTCTTGGTCAGCCTCTCTCTACCTCTCTCTCTCTCTTTTCGTTTGTCAGGTTCATTGTTATGCCAATCGTCCTCTCTCTCGCAGACACCAGGGACCACACTCCCCCCTCTCTTCTTATCATTCCATCATTCTCCCGGCCTCCTTTCTCTCTCCCTCTGTCTCTCTGTCTCTCTCTCTCTCTCTAACTCATCAACTCTGTGCCCCTGTGTATCCTGTCTGATCAGGACAGCAAGGACAAAAACAAAAGGGGGGGAAAGGCAGGTGAAAGCAGGCCACATCCTGTGTGTGTGACAGCAATGTTCTGGTCCGCACTGTACTACACAGTGGTACAGAGTGCTCCCCGACACAGGAAGGTTGAGTCTCCGGGCTGCCAAGTTTCTCTATAATTCATGGAGATTATTAAAGATCCCACTTGCGTTGAGGGCCTACTTCCTGCTCTGGCTTGTGTTGCAGCACTCAGCACTCAAGAGTCAGCACATAGGAGGACTGATCCTGCCTACATCTGGGACGCTGAGCTGCACCATTACGAAGACAAGATCTTACACAAAGACCTGGATGGCTTACTCCTGTTGTATGTTGTACGTCCTGGCACTTAAAAATAGTTTTTAGTACTGTGTAGCATCTTATCCTAGCTAGCTTTGTTGTATATGGAGAATTGGGTTAACCTAGCAATTGTAAGTGCTTGGCACTTGATTCTTTGAACATCCTTACTGAACCGACAGATAAATGTTGTTTCTCCTTCTTCTGACTGATGTACTTATTGTCACTTTGGATAAAAGCATCTGTTAAATGCCCCAACTGTTAATGTCAATGTACTCAACGTCATTCATTGTCCCCTAATATAAAAAAAACATTTTGAAAAACAAATAGCATTTTATCCAAATGACCCAACAGTTCATCCAGATAGGTGTCATAAAGGAGCAGATGTAGAGGGTAAGGCTACTTCCTCGATGTTCAGGCAAGACATAATGGGCAACACGGAACCTTTTAGCTGGGAGTCAAGGACCAACCTATAGCTAGACTATCCTGCCCCTATTCGGTGACCATATAATGTGTTGAGGAAGACACTTGGTAGAACACCTTACAAACAACAGAGTCTCCTATAAGGTCTGCACATCAGAATGCCTTTTTTCAGATTTTCCGTTGCCGTTACTCCGCCACTTTGTGATGACTCTAGAGAGTTGTAGCACTATAAAATCCTGAATCAACGTAAATATACCGCAACCTAGGCTTATCAAAACGTTGTTTTGCCACTTCTCGCTTGAGAAACGCTGAGGCAGTATTAAACCTAAGAATATCCCCCCAAAATGAAAAAACGTATTCACGATTATGAATCGACTAGTAGTTATGACCAAAACGCCATTACTACCTACAACATTCTTCTGGAATGGAGTAGGTCATTGCGATGTGACGTCACACCCTTCAACCACCCCTGCATCACATCATTCCAATTCGCTCTGGTTTCGATATTCAGTTAATATAAATGCATATCATTCAATATCAACCCCTATCCCACTTCCCTTGAGCAACAGCAGCAGCAGCAGCAGCCGTTAATCTCAGCCCCCTTCGCTCCATTACATCCCGACAGCCTCCGCCAGGTCGCTGAGTAACCCGTTTACCTCAGTGCATGTTAGCCCACCCAGCCACCTGCAGCACCACCCCACACTGGGAGACCACCACTCTGTGTGTAAGCAGGTGCCTGGGATCAGCAGAGACGTGACCGAGAGAGTAGGCACTTGAGTGGTCGTTTGAGAGCCGTCGAAGAAAAACAAAGTCGGGAGGATAAGTTTGGTTGCCCAAAATAAATAAATAAATAATTAGAGACCCTGCCAAGAATAAACAGTCACAGAGCTTATTTCATGCTTGGCCGGCTGTGTGTGTGTGTGTGTGTGTGTGTGTGTTTTTGTGTGTGTGTGTGTGTGAGGTGCTCACCCAAACTAGATTCTAGCAAGCAACAGGAAGAGGCACACACACACACACACACACACACACACACACACACACACACACACACACACACACACACACACACACACACACACACACACACACACACACACACACACACACACACACACACACGGGGGAGGAGGAGCCGGACCAATGAAGAAGACGGAGCCAGGGTTGTTGTCATGATTGCTGAACGCTATTGATTTGTGTTCACAGACAAGCGTGAGCTGAACAGCAAACGGCGGGAAAGGAAAAGTGGCGAGACGACGCACGAATGCTGGTGACTTCACATTCAAAGCAGAACCGCCCGCCCGCTGAACACCACCAGCCCCCACCAGTGAAAGCCTCAACCTGTTAGCTCGTCGCTAGAGAATAACGACTGTGGCTGATAAGAACGTGGGCGGTGTGTGGCGCCACCACATCAACCCCAACCCCCACCCCCACCTGCTACCTAACCTACTAATGGCAGATAACAGATAGTGGAACAAATAGTGCAGGGGGGGGGAAAGAGAGAGAGAGAGAGAGAGAGAGAGAGAGAGAGAGAGAGAATTTTCTTATATATATATTTGTTATTACAGAAACGGTCTACAATCATGCACAGTGTCACATATTGGGCATGAACTGTATCCGTGTTTCCATTGATTGTGGTAAAGGGTTAACGGGGGGGAGAGAGACAGGGAGGGAGGGGAGAGAGAGGAGAGGAGAAAAGGTGAGCAGTAGAATGGATGAATGTTGGGAGATCATTATGACAGTGTAGATTTGGTGTCAAAGCTGGGAAGTGAATTACATCATGAACCGCAGTGCCCGCACTTCAAACTAATTTCCCTTTCTGCCGGGTTAAATTCATAAGCATAGCTAGCGCGACACGGGGAAACTCTTTGAATGTCATGTAAACAGCGTGCGGCGGTGCAGTCGGCATTTGCCACCATCACACCTCTACTGCTGACTCTATTAAATAACATTTTGCATTTGAAATTATTTCGCTCTATGTATTTTTTTTGCTCTGAAATTACTCATCTTATCCCTCCGGCCGAAGGATAAAGACTAAACTGTAGTTTTCTGGGGTTAAACCAGGTGTGGGACGTCCCTGTGAACTATTCACACTCAACACGACTTTGTGTGAATATATTTTTTAATAATGACCAGAAGTTTTTCCAGACTATTTCAGAAAAATTACCAAAAGCGTATTCCACAAATGAAAAATAATTGACACGGTTTAAAAATACCTTAAAAATAATTAGACTCCTGTGACTGGATTTGAAAACCACTGCTCAGTGCTCACGAGTACAGAGCAGACTTGGAGTACGCCGTAGTATCGGATTAAACTCTCCACCCTCCAGCTAAATCAATGAATGCTTCGTCTATCCCTGGAGGTGGTGAGAGGTGTATGTCACAGAGGGCAGCCTGATCAGCCCGTTGAAATAGGCGTGTTTGTGCGTTCATCACAGCTGATTAACCGGGAAGAACATGTTTGGTGATTAACAAGACGGAATGCCTTCCACGTCCTGTTAACCCTGTAGACTGTGAATGATGAACCTACATTTTTCGAGCTAGCCAGAGAACCCTTGACAAAGTAGTGATGTATTTCAGCATAATGGTGATGCGAGTGGGCGTAGTGAGATGAACAGATTCGCTGAGAACACCTTCTTTCACTGGCAACTGTTACGCACCCAGTTTAGAATACTGATCTGGATATTACTTTGGCCATAAAAGCATTATAGCCAATTCGAAATAGCATAAACCATAAATGGTTGATATATATGATGAGGTATTATGATTTATATTCAATACCAAAACGGTTACTAAACTATGGTTATTAATGACCAACTTATGCACGTAGAGTGGGTGTATGTAGTAGATGTATTGTCATGATATAGAAAAGGTACCGGTAACCTCCTGAATTCTATCGACAAATTGAGAAATTCAATTTTTATTAAACCTTAGAAACATGTGGATCTTTCTTCTGTGTTTTCTTAGGACTGTTTAAGGACTGGAATTTGGAGATGAGAAGGTTGGAAATACTATAAATCTATCATAGTATCTAATAAATAAATGTATCAATGACTGATTAGCCTCACAAATCAGACTTTAGATGACTTCTCAAAAGGCTGAAGGCAGACGATCTCCAACTGGGTCGAGCATAGCGTTTTCCTTTGTTGTGACCCAGCACGTTTCCCAAAGCAGGGATTTGTGAGCACCTAATTGCATAGACATTGAACACAAACTCGTCGAGCGCTTGTAAACAGTACAAAGGTTTCAGTAAATGTTTCTAATCAACACCATGTCGACAGGCAGCTGTAAGAATGCACCATTCCTACCCTTTCAGAATCAACATCACAAAGCTAAATCCACTTTGCTCTCATGACATTTCCGACCCTGGAAGTTCTGCTTTAACATGGACGGCTGGGTCGGAGATGACCGACGATGATAGACAATGCGTGAAGGAGCAAATGGCAGCAAATGGCATCACCATTGTTTCGTTCAGCACAGATGTATAATTGTAATCAGCCACAGAGTTATGGATGTTCTCTGATAATATCGCCTAGGGGAAGCCTAAGCATTGCCAATAGTAAGGGAGCGAGCAAGGCAGCTTCCTTATGCAACCCCCTCACGTAGATCATGCTCCTCTGATACATGATCTCCGACAATGAGATAGAATTCCCTCCCTGTGTGCATCCGAAACAACCCTTCAAATGGGTCTGGCTTCCCCACTACCATATAATATTCATTTATTTATTGATGCATTTATTTTTGCCTCTGTCAAAGGCTGTCTATTGCCATGGCGATGGTCATTTCCAGCTACATGGATGTGGAAGGTGGGGTTGTTTGGGTGGAGATGCATCTTCTCATTAGTGTGCTGAAGGTCAGCATTGTAGAAACACCAACATGTGATATTTAGTGACATTTCACCAGGGTGGACGGCAGTTATGGATAGCCCTCAGAAGCAGCGAATATGGATAGCCCTCAGAAGCAGCTACGATGGATAGCCCTACAAAGCAGCCACCATGGATAGCCCTCAGAAGCAGCTAACATGGATAGCCCTACAAAGCAGCTAACACGGATAGCTCTCTCAAGCAGCCACCATGGATAGCCCTCAGAAGCAGCTAACATGGATAGCCCTACAAAGCAGCTAACACGGATAGCTCTCTCAAGCAGCCACCATGGATAGCCCTTAGAGGCAGCTAACATGGATAGCCCTAAGAAGAAGCTACCATGGATAACATGGATAGACCTAAGAAGCAGCTAACATGGATAGCCCTACAAAGCAGCTAACATTGTGAGCCCCCAGAAGCAGCTAACCTATATAGCCCTCGGAAGCAGCTACCATGGACAACAGCCTTAAGAAGCACCTAACCTGGATAGCCGTCAGAGGCAGCTAACATTGATAGCCCTCAGAAGTAGCTAACGAGCCCGGAGGTGCACACATTGACAGTTTAGGTTAGAATATCAACAAAAAAGGCTAGAAATAGAAATATATAATGGCTTATTCCCCTGCAATATATTCCTCCACATAAATGATTCATAATATGCACATATTTATAAATGAACATATGGTTTGAGGCTGAGGTATTGTCTTGGTGTAGATAATGAGCAGCTTCGCCTCTCCAAAGGCATGACCCGATCCACTTGAAACGACGGTGCGCATCTCTCCACTAAATCAAATGCTATCTCTGTTAAACACATGGCTAAATACCACCGCCTACTTAATGTACACACTACTGTGTATGGCCACACACACACACACACACACACACACACACACACACACACACACACACACACACACACACACACACACACACACACACACACACACACACACACATCTGCTAATCTACCAAATGTAATGATGTCTTTTCCTTTCTGTACATCTCTCTTTCTGCACACAGATGGAAAGACACACACACACACACACACACACACACACACACCCTTCTGCATCAAAATGATGCATCTTGGACAGACACACATACAGATAGACACATGTGCATACACACACACTCACACACACAAACTAAGTAAGAAAACATGTTCTTGCATGCATATCTGCCTTGCTCTGGGAAAAAAGAATATGATGAAAACCAATTCATTTACAGGGAACTCCTGAAGAGGAAAGTCGTGAGCCAAATTAGGAAAAGTATGAGGTAAAAGTAGGAGATAAGCACTGAACTGCTGCTCGCTAAGGAGAAGAAACGTCTAAAGGATGCCAGCAAAGAACAGCTTCACACTTGGCTCATCCTTCAACCCATTACTCCTTGGCATGAGACCCTGATTGAGTCACTTAATAATGAAGGCAATGTATGGCAGCTCTTGATGAGCGAGGCTGTGTGTGTAAATATTATCAGTGCGGGGTCATTGGCATGCAGCCGCCAACACCAGCAGATGGAGAACCGCTATCCCCTATGGACAGTGGGCTGCCCCGGAATCTGAAATATCTTTCCTTTATCAGGATTTTTCGCTTCTAGCGGCACATCGATAAGGATTTTATTTTCTCTCTGTTTTTCCTACTCTGTCTCTCTCCCCCCCTCTGTGTTGCTCTGTCTCTCGTTCGTCGTTGAATATGCTTTAAATGCTTGCCTTGAGAATGTTCTAATTCAATCGAATACAAAACTGTATTGTTACGATTTAAATCGGATCATTCGTAATGCATGGGCCATCTGGAGGCTAGTCTACTCCTTGTGCTTTTCAAGATTGAAGCCACACACACACACACACACACACACACACACACACACACACACACACACACACACACACACACACACACACACACACACACACACACACACACACACACACACACACACACACACCTGTAGGTGCCATCAGGTCCCTGCACTTTGTCACTGTCATCATCATCATCATCATCATCATCAACTGACTCACAAGTCTCGGGAGAATCACAACAAGCCTCATCCCCACAAGTCCCCCCAGCTGGTACTGAGCCCCTCACTCAATCTTCTCATCATCCCTCTGACCTGTACTTGACCTGACCGCTGATCCAAAGGCATCACCCCATAGCGTTCCCAAGATTTCATCCAAGCTCAATCCAAACCACCTTCCCTACAGCACCCTGCCATCAGGGTGTTGGCAGGGTGCTGTTGCTCATTCATCCCCCCTCTCCTCCAACCCACGTCTCATCCCCATTCATTCATCCCCCCTCTCCTCCAACCCCAGCCTCATCACCATTCATTCATCCAGGCGTTGGCGTAGCGACCTCGCTGTCGGCCAGCCCCGCCCCCTTACCGTCTCCTCCCAGCTGGAGCTCCAGCCCCTCCAGGGAGGGTGCAGAGTCCAGGTCCAGGTACACCCTTCCAAACAAGCCTCCTGCCATAGTGAGCACCGTAGAGCTGCTCACACCCTGCTCACACACACACACACACACACACACTAACACACACAGTGCTCACACACACAGTGCTCACACACACAGTGCTCACACACACACAGTGCTAGCAACCTGCTCACACACACAGTTCAGACCCTACTCACACACACCGTGCTCACGCCTTGCCCAAACACACACAGACAGTGCTCACACCCTGCTCGCACACAGTGCTCACTGAGAATCACACACAGTGTCTGAGGAAGCCAGAGGGATCAGCCTCCTCCTCCTGCTTCCTCTCTCCGCTTCCTCCTCCCTCTCACTTTCTCTGGCGCTTCTCTGCTTCCTGGCTCCCCTGTCTCTCTCTCTCAGTCCTTTTTCCCTTTCCCTCTCTCTGATTCTCTTCTCTCTCTCTCTCTCTCTCTCTCGCACAGTCCCCTCTCTTTCTCTCTCCCTCACGGATTCCGACTACCATCTACTCCCCACCGTGTACCTCCCTCCCTCTTCCCCTCCCTCCATCTCCCCCTCCCCCCCTCCCTCTCCCCCTCCCTCCATCTCCCCCTCCCTCCATCCCCATCTCCCTCATTCCCTCCAGCTCCATCTCCCTCACTCCCCCCCTCCATCTCCCTCAAGCTACATCTCCATCCCCTCCATCTCCCTCTCCCCCTCCCTCCGTCTCAATCTCCCTCCCTACCTTCATCTCCCTCAACCTCAGCCTCCATCCCTCCCTCAGTCTCTCCCTCCTTCCATCTCCTCAACCTCTCCCTCCCTCTCTTCCTCCCTCCATCTCTCCCTCTCCTCAACCTCTCCCTCCCTCTCTACCGCCCTCCATCTCCCCCCTTCATCCTTCTATCTCCCCCTCATGCTCTTGAAGTGAGTCTGTCGAGGCTACACATGATTGAGCATATCTTCCCCCTCCCCTGGGATGAGAGAGCGGTGCTTGCGCGTGTGTGTGTGTGTGTGTGTGTGTGTGTGTGTGTGTGTGTGTGTGTGTGTGTGTGTGTGTCCATGAATGAGGAAAGGCAAGTGTGATGCTTTTTTGCAGAGAGCGGACTGAAAAACATTCTCACATCTCCCACCTTTTGGCTTCTCTCTGCCACGATGTGGTGGAAGGAGTGGAGGGTGGAGCTTAGTCAATGTTGGGGGCGTGGCCTTGTATCATAGCGACGGGCCTGAGAGACATCATTAGGTCATTACACAGTCGCACTGCTAGAGGACTAAGATGCAGTAGGTGGCCTAGTAAGAACCTCAGAGAGCAGCGCATCGGGCGGACTGCGTGCCTGCACAGAAAGTAACCAGCCCCGCCGAAATTGACGTTTTCTTTCATCGAGTAGGCCTGAAAGGGTTTTGGAGAGGCAATTTGAGGTACGCTTCCAAAACACCGGCATGAATCGAAACCGAGCCAGCGGAAAAAATACCAGAGCCTCAAAAATACCCTACCTCAGAAAACACACATTGTGAATGACCACTATGAGGACAATAAACTGTGGACAACATTCACCTCATCTGACCGCATGCCCATCGATCATCCCCCTCTATCCCACCCTCCCCTCTCCCTCCCTCCCTTCTCCTCTCCCTCCCTCCCTTCTCCTCTCCCTCACTCCCTTCTCCCTCTCCCTCACTCCCTCTCCCATCCTCCCTCTCTCCCCTGGCTGGGTGCTGTGTTCTCCGTCACCTCACCTTATCCAACACTAAAACGTTTTAAAAGATGGCAGAAAGCCAGCCGCGCACCTGTAGGTGAGAATCCTGCAGCATGATTTCCCTTTATCCCTTCCCACCGGCCTCGACTGTCTCTCCATCTCTCCCCCACATCGGGGCCCAGAGGACTGCCCTCACAACTATGCACGGTATTATCTTTTGATATTACCGTGGATGTGGTTCTGCTGGCAGTGCTTCAACAGCGTTTAAGCTTTCTATGAGAGCATGCGAGGCCAAAAGGACCACCCACCGACACAAGAGCCTCGCAACGCTATCCTCTCACACACACTCACGCACGCCGGACTTCATCTCAATGGACAACGATCCACAGCCGCCCGTGAGACGGGTTATGTAAGATATATATTGATGGAATATGAAGAATACTAATTTGAGCAGGAAGTTTCAGCCCCCACCATTTCTCATCTCATTAAGTCACGTAAGATCTTGGAGGGGTGACCGAGCACCCAACGACGCCAAGTCTCTGTCTCTCTCCGTCTTCTCGCCCTGTCTGCTATGGCACACCATAAATACAGACATTATAGCACACACACACAAAAACACAAATGCAAACACACACACACACACACACACACACACACACACACACACACACACACACAGAGACAAGTCGTCCTCGGCGCGAGATGTAATCCACTTACCGGAGTCTGAGCATGCCGATGCCACTGGCATTTTGGAAATTGTCTGCCGCTGCGATCTCGTCAGGTCAGCTGCAGAGAGGGAGTTGGGGAAGGAAGAGGGGGCTGGGGGGAGTGGGGGGGGAGAAAGACATGGTAAACAGGAGGAGGAATCTGGAAGATGGATCTCAATGTAAACCCCTTATTAGTAAATAAGACCAGAGAGTGGAGGAAGAGCTGATAGGATGGGGGAGAAGGGGGTGGGGCTTAGAAGGAGCAGGGTTTTGCTAATATATGTTGACGGTGCACTTCTTTATAGTAATTTAGTCTTTTAACGAAAGCAAAAATCGTGCCCCAACATTTAGAAAAACTTATTGCATCTTCTGGAACTGTATTTTTCATTTAATGAGATGATTTCCAGAGGCCCAGAGAAGCTGTTGAGACTTCTGATGATCTGGGGAGTTGGGAGTGGATTAGAAATGGGATAAATCAACACATCCTGTGTATTCCCACCGGGGCAAATGCAAACCCCTACTGTCCAGAAGCATTTGACCTTGTTGAGTATAAATAGCGTGGCCAATTTCTTTACTGATGTCAACCCATTATCTGCTCTATTGGGACGGGGGGAGTAAGGTAATTTAAACATTTCACACGATCCAAGATAGTTTGGGATTTAAAATGTACATGAGTTACTGTGAACTTAAAATGAGGCAGAGAGCGATATGGGTACAGAAAACTGTTTAAATGAAACGCCACTACCCTTTCCTCACACAGTTAAAATGTTGAATGTAAACCGTTTCATGCAGCCCTGGCAACTGTGTGAAGCTTATCAGTCGAACGGCGAGTGTAGGAAGTTGGTGGATACTTATTTGTTTAATAAGATATGCTTGGCTTAGGGGCAATAACAGAAGCGCAGACATCGTATTTTGACTTGCGGAGGAATAAGTAGTGCTTAACCTTTGGGATGACCGTTGAAAAGTGTAGTAGAAAAAGAGAACTACCGTAATAGATAGCAGAGATTGCCAGCGGTTACCAGGGATGCACTGTTCATGTTGCCACGGCGACATCTTGTAGGTGGTATGGCAAACGGTAAAGTTTACACAAAATATATATTTTTCATCTAAACTTTGTGTGTGTGTGTGCGTGCGTGCGTGTGTATATCTATGCTATCTCTGCTCTAGGACGAGAGAGGAGAGCTTGTTAAAAGGGGCACTGGGAGCATGAGAAAGAATAGGGAGCTAAAGCTGATTAGGCTGCAGCCCCTGGGAGCTCAAAATATCCCCTTAGGGAAGGAGGGAGGGAGGGAGGGAGGGGGGGGGGGAAGAGCGAGAGCGAGAGCGAGAGCGAGAGAGAGAGAATCACAGAAAGGCTGTCTCTTTGAGAGGTTAGGAGGTGTGTGAGACAGGTAATGTGTGTGCTGAGTTTACACAAAAGACAAATATATTCCACAGCAAGAAAAATTGATAGAATTCAAATCACATCTGAATCCAGTTGAGCTGTCAAGACCTTCAGACACTCTCGTAGTTCAGGGGGTCCACAATACCCTTCTCACAGTATGCAGGTAATCTGCATAAACATGCCCCCCCCCCCTCCACCCTCCCCACACACACACACACACACACACACACACATACATACACACACACACACATTAGCTCCATCTAGGGAGCTCCCCCAAAGCCAATTAAAACAGCTAGCCAGCTGTGTTTTCCTTTCTGTGTGTGTGCGCGTGCGTGCATTAATTGCCATGTGTGTCTTCATTCCCTGCACACTTGACTGCAGAGATACGGTTCACCTGAATACAAAACACATCCAAACACCCATTACGGGTGGAAATATTTAATCCTGCAGGAGGAGCCACATTATGTCACCAATATAAAGTCTCGCTGATGAATCCATTCTGTCGCCGATCCATCCCTTTGATTCCCCCGGTGACCTGGTTCATCCCATGGTCAACGTCCACGTCAGCGTGTGACTCGCTCACCACACACTGACCCAGAGTGGGGCTTTCTGTGTCGTTAGGTTGTATGGCAGCGATACACAGCGTGCCCTGGGCTGTTTCCACCGCGCATACTCTCCCAAAATCCATACTAACATACTAACACACACGCACACACACATGTGCGCACACGCACACATGCACAGCGCTCAACAAGCAATGTGCGCGCCATACCACACGTGTGTGTTGGCGTCAGGCCTAAAAATAGCTCTCCTCTCCCACAGGTTTTGCTCTCTCTCCCTCTCTCTCTCCCTCTGTCTCTCTTTCTCGTGCTGCTGTCTCTCTACTTCACACGAGGAAAACGGTTGTATCCAAGACAACCACAAGCCGCTCTCTCTCTCGCCATTCTTTCCCAAGCACTTTGCCATGGCAACCAGGAAAAATGCATAAAATAGTAATTAGCTGAAGAGGGACGAGTAAATGGGGAGGGGTAAAAGCAACGCGTGATGTACGAATTAGAGCGCTCCCAGTTAGTAATGAATATGCACATCGCCACAACATGGTGATTAAGATCCAACAACGATAACAGCGGAGAGAAATAACTCTTTTTGGGGCAAGCCAAATCGAATATTATCACGGCAAGGGTGAGCTCTCTCAAGCTGCCGTATCGAGATCCACTCACAGTGTTCAGTTAATGTCGTACCAATCCCCCTGGTACCATCTAAGGGGGACTCATCAATTCAACTCACGGCCCGATGGATCAATAGAAGACGCAAACCTTGTTTCCAGCGACTGAAGCCAAGCAAGACACCAAACCCTGGGCGACTCGCCCTTGATTCTGGCATCATGTGGCTCCTATCCATTTCCCCTGTAAGCTGCTTTCGATTAAGGCCTCTGCTGAACAACAGGCTAGTTAATCAGGGAGCACTCCAACTTCATAGTGCAGCCAAAAAGAACGCAGAAGAAGAATGAGACAAAAGATAGGATTTTTTTTGTATGTCTGAAAAAATAAAAATAGGAATGGAAAACGAAGCTTAGACCTATGCAAATGCCCTCCACCTATTTACTTTGAGTGTGCTCCGAGGTCGGAGCCGCTTGAGGTTCGCTGGAGGGGAACAGAAGGATCCGGGGGCCCTAAAAAGATGACAGCCGACTCAACTCGTGTTCCAGGTCGTACGCCTCGCGCTTGAACGCACTTGAAGAGTCTGGAGGGTTGGAAACTCGCGCCTCATACATATTGATATGGCAACAAAAAAAACACGTGTCACCAGCTGGCAGGTAGGTGAGAGTGCCCGCGAGGAACAAATATATATTTGCGATTATATCCCTTTTCTCAGTGGTGGAGCGGTCTAAACTCACAGCCAGGTGGCTAATGAACCTGACTTTGTTCAAAAGTATGTTGTGACCTAGTGACGTTGGGGAGCCAATTACACCTTGTTCAAACTAAAAAGGTATATATTTTTATTTAAATGCCACTCAGGGTCATTGTTTTACTCATTATTTTTATAGATTTCTCTTTTGTAGAACTGAAAAATGCCTGTGTACGTGGTTGGTTCAAAGCTACCGCTAAAGGACCTCAGAACATAACCTCCAGCCCGGCGTCACTCACCCACACCCAGAACCCATCCTCCTGTCTCCGCCCTCGCTCCCCCTCCGACATACTTTTAGTTTTCACGAAAGGGCACCTGCGGCCGTAACTCAAGGACAGAGACATGAGGGGATAGGGTTCGGCTCTTTCAGTGTCCCCCAAACCCTCTCCCTCTCCACAGGAGAGATCCTGGCCAGGGGCCAAACGTCCGGGCGTAACTCTAGTCAATGTGATGAAAATGGCATCTCATAACTGCTGGAAGGAGAAGGGGGAGGTGGTGGTGGTGGTGGTGCTCGGAGCTGTCTGCAGTCGCTACGGCAACAGCTGTCATGCCAGCAGCAGACCTGTTTTGGAAAAGTGTGTGCGTGTGTTTGCATGTCTGTGTGCGTGTGTGTGCGTGTTATCTCTAAGTGTGGGTTGGGGGGGGGGGGGGGGGGGGGGGGGGGAGTATAAAGAGGGTTAATCTCAGTGCCGACTCGACGTGGAAACAAAAGCAGACGCGTCTTCATCAGCGGCGTCTTCTCTTTGCCAAAGCCTGCTGATTGCCATTCCCTGTGTTTTCTTTTTAAAACGCTGCAAATGCCACTGCCTGCGGAGGAACCACAAGCAAGGAAAACAAGATCCTTTGTTTTGTTTTGGTCTCTCTCTCTCTCTCTCTCTCTCTCTCTCTCTCTCTCTCTCTCTCTCTCTCTCTCTCTCTCTCTCTCTCTCTCTCTCTCTCTCTCTCTCTCTCTCTCTCTCTCTCTCTCTCTCTCTCTCTCTCTCTCTCTCTCTCTCTGGGGGGGGAGTGGGGTCTGAGCAGTGTCACAGATGCAGCTTGGAGACTCATTTTGTTCTGTAAAGAAACCCTGAAGATCTGCTCGCCTCTTCCTGCAGGTCCATGCCGGCAGCAGTTTAGCTCTCCCACACGGTTCATTTCCAGCAGCTCCCTGAATGACGGGTCCCTAATTGACCACCAGGTGAGATGTTGATCGGTCAATTACACACCCTGTAGCGACATCACACCTGGCAGTGTGTCCGCCCAGATGTGTGACGGATCATAGATCCACACGACCCGACTGCACCAACTGGTCAGCTAGATCTATTTATAGCTTACCGGGTGGACACTCCGCCACATGTGACGTCAGACAGTCCAGGGCGGATTGTGAAATGGCTCGGAATGGTCCCATCAACATCCCAGCTGGTGGTCAAATGACAGCACTTCCAACGCTTGAAAGCATCTGTCGCCAACAGTAACTTACTAGAGTGCCTTGGGAGGCAAATCGACTGCTCTAAAAAGCACTTGACAAAAACAGTGTAGTGGTGGTCGTCACTAGACTCGTCGGCATGCTTGCCGCCCATGCTTGGACGACCTCTAAACTCCCTGTATGTCACCTCTGATATAAGAGTCCGATCCATGACTCATTTAAACATAAAATATGATCAAGGCTTCGTGCATATCTTTATCTTAGGTAAGCGACCACAATATAGAGGAACAGCACCACAGCCGTACCGCATGTTTCTGGAAAAGTACAGCTAGATCTGTTGGTTTAGGTGTTCAGTCCAACCGCTGTCCAATGCACTCTCGGAGCTCCAGGGTCCGGAACGAAGACCCTGTTAACCAGCCTGAAGTTGCTTTCTGTCCGAGTCTAATGCCTTCTAATGGGGGCTCCATGAGCAAATCCTGAGGGGAATGTTTGGTTCTCAAAACCTCATTTTCTTCTGGTATAACCTGCTAAGCTCTAAGACCAGGTCGAGTATTTGACACGTTTGCAAAGTAAGGAATTCTGAAAAGTTATTAAAATAAATTATTTTTACTCAATGCATATGCTTTAAGAACTTACGTTTTAAAAGGGCTAACGTCTTTCTATAGGATCCAACTGGAACATGGCAGAATTTGAATACAGAAGATCGCACTGAATTTATAACACAATATATTAGATCGATCACAGACGGCAAGATACTAAGACGGACAGACCTGGGTATGACTTTACTCAGGGGATGCATTGGAACAATCACTAACCATCAATAAATATGAAAACTACGAGGCAGTGTTATCAATGTACCTGTCCTCGGCTGATCTTGCTGGCAGGCTGCACTAACCACAGAGACATTGCGTGTGTGCGCATGCGCAGTGGCCACGAACAGGTGCATTATCGCTCCATGTCCACACCTTGACAGAGAGTCCCTAAATATGTTGCAGCAGTGGTATCAATTGTAAGGTTGATATGTAATCGACATCACGAGCAGACAGCACTTCATTGCTAAATATCGTACTGATTAATATTATATGTTTTATCCATGTTTCACACATCAGTGAATATAGCCTACAGAGAGAGCGTAAAACTCATTTAATTGACCACCGTCGGTTATTTATGACAGTACAATACACCTAAACGCCTGCGGTGTGACGGACCCCGATAAAACGATGGTGTAAGATTTGCTGTTAGACTCTTAGATTAGCAACATGGCTAGGAGGACTCACCTGATTTGGCCACCTTGTTTTTCGTTTGACGTCCGATGCAAATAGAGATGGTCTGTCTTTTCGGTGGCACGGTGCGGTCTCCACCGACCGCTTTCAAATAGTGAAGCGACTAAGAAGACCCAGATACTTTACCTAGAGAGCCCAGACGCGTCAGTCCTTCGGCAGCGCAAACGATGAGGCGCACTACAATAACCAGCTACTACACATCATTTGGCGATAATTTGACCGATGTGAAAGGAAAGGTAGGTACATTTATAACGACGGTCACGTACTGGTTGGACCCGCCTGAACTTCTATCGGTACCCTTCTTCCATCCAACGGCAGTCGGCAACAAAATAAGCCAAAGTAAAGGCAAGGAAACTTGAAATGAAAGAAGTCATAATATAAGAGTGCCATCTGGCGGCGATATTAAGAAGTACAATCCGAATGAAGATTGGCAGAGAACAATTGGGCCATGATGGTATATATATATATATATAGATATAGATCTATATATATATATATATATATATATATATATATATATGGATACAGATATAAATCTATCATTTTTAGATAAATAGATAGATCGATAGATTGATCGATTTTTGGAAAAGTTTAGCACCGTACAATATAGACAGATTCTCGTCTGTTTATATCTATATATACACAAGTATATATACTACATTATGCAGTACGCTTTGTTTCAGAAGATTATTATTTATTTTTTATCCTATAGGGATTGTTTTTGGTTTGAATGGTGTTTAACTTTTGATTGTTTCTCTGTGTCGTCTAATTGTTGGCTATTGGTTTAATTAATGAAGGGCTGTGAGCGATGAAGGGAGGGAGAGAGGGGGAATATGAAAGTCCCTGTGGTAGAGAGACTGGAGGAGACTGTGGAGGTGGATTCCGTGGAAGGCAAAATGTGTGCACATATCTTATGTTGCTTACAGCAACATGCAGTGAATATCTCGGGTCAACATGTTCTCTGAAGCTGGATGTTTTATTAATTACGGTTCGCCCAAGAGGTCCGCTGTTTGTTGATATTATTTGATTTGTCATCAATGCATTATTTATATACTACATTATTTATATACGTGTAGGTCTTGGAGTTTGAATTACTAGGCCTATATTCCGGCTCATTGGCACCATCCAACGTCGGTCGAGAGAACTACACCACGAAACCTCAACAGATGAAAGTGGACGAGATAATAGATAGAGTTCAAAGTGAAACACTTCGGAGTTGAAAGCCGCCTTCAGTCGGTGTCAATTGGCTGCTCTGGATGAAACAGACTGCCGTTTGGCACATCACACAATATAACCGTGTGTGATATGTAAATTACAGGAAGGCCTATGGAATTCATGGTCCCTTGCATTTTCTCATTGGCAACTAGTTAGCAAACAATAGTTTAGCTACAAGCCCCAAAAAAAAGCAAGAAAAAAAAAAGCTATACGAACAAAAATATATTACAGCCAAATAAAAATCAGGAATACTAAAAATATACAGTTTAAGTTAAAACTGTTGTGCAAATAATACAGGAACATGTGAGATAGTTTGGCTAATTTGAATATAAATATGAACATAGCATGATGAGCTCCTTTGATGCAGTATGCTAACAATCCACACCATGTGTTTTTATTTCAGACTTTATTTTGAAGTGATTCATTTGTTACCAAATTATTTACAATTTATGGCAAAACTGATCAGAAAACATGAACAAGACAGACAAACCAGTCCATGGAAGGCAGAGATAAAGAAATAGAGTGAAAATATGAAAATACCAGACAGAGCGAGGACATTTCCTTGCACACTGAAAAATGTCGTATTGAACAGAGTCCAGGGGAGGGTGTTGTCAGAGGTCAGAGGTCAGAGGTCAGCGGGTGGGGCTACCATTGATCAATGTACTCTGATCTGCAAGAAACAAGAGAAACAGCGACATCATTAACCCCACTCAAACCAACCCCACTATTGATCCCACACACTGTACTCCACAGGGGTCGATGAGGGGTGTTGAATCAACATGGAACACGACGCATCGGGTCGTTCAAGGACAGTAACAAGCGTGGGTGATGGGAGCTTTGCGACATTGTTAAAAGCGATTTAACGAAACCGAAGTGTCTTTTTCATGTAATATCCCCCCCCCCCCCCCCCCCCCCCCGTTTCAGCTGTTATTGTGAGTTTTAAAAAAATGTGTTTCAGGCTGAGAATTCTAGGAAGAAGGGTGGGCTGTTATCTCCATGGTTACGACTGACGGTCACTTTGTGATACATTTTTTTCTTAAGCTAGAGCATGTCAAAAACAAAGTATTTTACACCGGTTTCTTTCTAAGGTAGGCTGATATTTTGCTCACAGTGACAAGAGGATATATTTCACTATGTTGAAGAGCACTGAAAACTATGGCTTTTAAAACAAAACAAACCATGATCGGTAGTGGACTTGCTAGCAAGACATCATTAATTAGAGCGATTCAAAGAAGTAAAGGGAGAAACAAAGCCAACCCAGCCTTCTCACCGAGGCTCCGTGTCTCGGTCGGGGTTGACTCCAAACAGCAGCCTGGCCACTTCCTGCTCTGGGGTGGCTCGCTTCCCATACCTGGATGACGTCACAGAACACACAGACACACACACACAGACACACACACACACACACAACATTGCATGAAGGTCTGCAGAAGAGACAAAGAGCAGCTGATGTATTTAAGCACCGATTAAATTGCTTTTAGACATTTATTTGTGCTTTATTTAAAAGGTAAAGTCTCATTGGAATTCAGAATAATAATATGCGTTGGCTACTGGCCAAGTAGCTACTTAAGACACCTAACGAGATAACAAAAGCAAAAGCCTTTGGTTTGTGTCATGTTTGTTCTTCAATTGAGGGTAGGGTTATCAATCATTTTTATCAGTTGTAAATGTGCCACCATTATCATTTACAAACCAAAGGAGACGCCCGGCTGTTGGAGTCTCTTTTGGTTTGTAAACACACATGGTGGATTTAACAGGCCTCAACAGAACAACACAGTTAACCATGGCAGCAGGTAAAACCTCTTTAATGATGAGGTGGGGGGAGATTGTACACACACACACACACGCACACACACGCACACACACACCAACTGTAGACGGAGGAGCATAAGTGTCTGCTGTGATACCACTGCTGTCTGTGATCATTGTCTCCTCCTCAATATGTTTGAAGTATTTTAGATGTATTTTACACATTAACATTAAACAACATGAATATATTTATATTAATATTAATATTTTTATAAAGACAAATTGAACACTTCTTTATTTTAAGGCAAACCTTCGATTGGAAGGCCAAATTTGAGGAGTTATACTGGCCTAATGGTGCTAGTGGGCCGAGGAGGCAGAACCTAATTTGCCTGGTGGTCTGGCCTCCCTCTGCAGAGTTGGGGGCGGCTCCTGATATCCATTATGGGATGTTATTAGGTCTGAACTTCCTCCTGCGGTCTGAGGGAAGCCAGACCTTCTTCCCACAGAACCACTGTTTCTTTAATATTACATTACAAACATATAAATCGTAAGAAATCTCTAACAAACTCACTGAATCCTAACTGTTATTATCCCACGTTCACTGACGGGATAGCGTTGTGGCCCAGGTGGGTTCAATAGCGGTGTTAACACCCTCACCTGTAGGCATCAGAACAAGGTGTCTAACCTACCTCGTGATGTGCATCTGAATCTCCTTTAAATAGTTTAGGATAAAAGCGTATATGGCAAAAATAGTTAAAGGATTGGACCTAGATGAGTCTAGTAGAGGGCAGTCAAAAAGGGTTTTTAATTATGGAGTAATTTAATTTATGACTGACTTTTTTCCAAAGCCCTAACATTGGACTTCAGTATAATCTTTGTAAAGAATTTCCTTTGTTAATAAAGTTTAATCTGTATGTCAGCGGGAAACGTATAGTAGGCTATAGTTCAGGAAAATGCTGTTGAATTATAAATATTGGTATATCTTTCTTAAACATTTAATATATCGTTTTGTTATATAGTAATCGTTAGCCTTCATGGTAGTCTAGGTCGCAGTAACCCTACCGTTGCCTCGTGATGAGGTTGACGTAGTGTCGGAGCGCCGTGTGGTATTTGGCCCAGTCCTCCGGCGCCGCGTTGCTCCCAGGACTCTCCGGTTTTGGCGGGTAGGCGTCCGCCAAGTTGCTCAGACACACGAGCAAGCACACCACGAGGGCGAGGAAGCTGATCCACGGTCTCATTATGATGGCCATCCTGTCAGACAGAGCAGCCTCTTCACTCAACAATTACTCTACAAACAGACGGAACTACAAACCACTCTTAAACTAGTCCAGTTCAGAGCAACAGATGGTATAACCTTATTTATTAGGCCTACTTGTTATAATTGGCCAAGGTCCCTGAGTTAATCAAACACAATAAAATAAATAAATCGCACAGTATGATACATTAACAGGCTGCTAAATAAAAAAGATGTATAATAGAGCCAAGTCAATGAATAGGGTTCTAAGTTGAAGTACAGCATAGGCTTTACTAAACGAAAAGATCTACAAGCAGGTAGGCTAGGACTTACGTTTTGTTGTTGTTGTAGATAGTTCACCGTAGCAGTGATCTGTTCAGAAAGATCCTCGCTCCGAGACATTATATAGGCCGAGCGTGTTCTCCTGCGGTGGGGAGGATACCTGCTCCCCGGGAAGAGAGCAAACCCCACCCTTTTTTTTTCCTCTTTTTATTAATGCGTTTATTAATCGTCATTCACGTCTGCAGAGCCCGGTGGGCTGCATGCCTGACACACTTTACTGCCTTCACTATGTCAATATGATTTTTGGATAAATGCAATGTTCATTCTGGATATTATTAACCAGGTTCGTTTTTGCTGAGCTCTGTCTGGCATACTCGTTGATGACGTCACAAGCCCCCCTCGGGTCGCCAAAAAATAAATGAGTTATAGCGACCCATTTGATGCCCGTCTAAGAAACAGCCCAATTTCCAAAGCCCAAAGAACCAATGTTATTCAACGATATAATAGCCTACTTGTCCTTCAAAGTTTTGACGTTCATCATAAAATATCTTCAATGATTCAATCAATGAATGCGTTACCTCAAAAATATTCCGCAATTTGTTTTGAATGGCTTAATTGGAAAGCAGATCTCCTGATCTCCACTTTAGGAAGCCATGTATAATGCAGTTGTGAACTTTCAGCACAATGGATAGCTCCTCGGCATAGACCAACGCGCACCACTAGCACACCACATACACTGCAGCCACTTCAAGTGTGCTCAAGGCGTTAAGACAGTCGTCGAGAGCAACCAATTAAGACTGGACTGGAGTGTTAGACCCCACTATTAAAGTAAGCCTAGTCCTCGTCTTTAAAGGACAACTTAAAAAGCAGATAGGGTATGTACATCAGAATGTATCATGGGAGTTTTTTGGTTGCTGATACTGGGCAATTTAATTTATGTAAAATCCTAAATATGCTATACTCTGCTACTCAAACCATGTTTTGTTACTTCTCGCATGAGAAACACTGTGGCAGTTTTAAACACAACAATATCACCCCATTATGACATGTCATTTCACAATTAATGACCAAAGTGACACTAACACACTTTCTTCTCGTACGCTATATGTTTACTTTGATTGCTCCTCTATATATATATATATATATATATATATATATATACAGTGTTTCCCACAGACCAAGGACCAATGTGTGGTGCGCGGGGGGGGGGGGGGGGGGCGGCGCAGCACGGCGACGCGGCACGGCGACGCGGCCGTCAGTGAGTGTGCATGTAACTCCGCGTTTACATGCGGACACATCTGATTCGCATAGATGTGGAAGAACAGCTCAATCGGAATAGAAAAGTATCATATATATACGCCTCAATCGGTTCGGAATGGAATTCTATTAGTTCCGATTAGTTTGGGGTTTAACTTGGAGCAGCTGCAGTAGTTCGCAATTGGTCCACTCCGTCTGTACTTTAATGCACACCGAACCTTACCGCTGTCAAGGAAATTTGATTTATTGCCTGATTCACGTCTTTGTTATTATCACTCCATAGTAGTTACAGTAGTCCGGTGTGTGTGTGTGTGTGTGTGTGTGTGTGTGTGTGTGTGTGTGTGTGTGTGTGTGTGTGTGTGTGTGTGTGTGTGTGTGTGTGTGTGTGTGTGTGTGTGTGAGAGAATGACAGGGAGATCAATGGAGAATGATGGGCTTATGCAGAGATGAATGGACGGAACGATTTTTAGATTTCCAAATCACGTTATTATTTTTTTAAATAATAAGAAATGACAGAATCAATTCGTGGCGCTCGATGTTGATTCTGTGGCGCCGCGCCACACAATGGTCTATATGTTAAGTTTACAGTTCTCAATTGCAAAACAAGATTTCCGATACGAGAAGACCAGTTGCGCCATTAAGTCATTAAAACAAATGAGTTCGTCCAGGGAATATCAGTTAACCGCCTTCTCCTTTGGCCTTAACTACATCCATCACTGCAGCTCCTAACATTGTTTGTTGTCATCATCATTACTAGAGTTGTAGGTCACCAGTGGCACGATATGCAGATCAATACAAAGGCTATACACCAAAGCAGAACTCAGAGCATGTTCTGTATCCTAAGCTATCTATCATGGAGTTTCTCTTCTTCTGATAAATGGACGCAATTTCTTTAAACGATTGGCCTACCAATGACACACACACACACACACACACACACACACACACACACACACACACACACACACACACACACACACACACACACACACACACACACACACACACACACACACACACACACACTACATTAGGCTGTCGCCAGTCTAAGCACCATGAAGGTCTCAAGTGCTGACATTAAGTAAATTTAGCAGAGTCGTCACATATAGCCTATCTTTACGAGCCCAGTGGCATTTGTTTACCCGGGAGATCTTCCTGCTTTCCCGTTTAAAAGCCAAACGTGAACGCGCAGTCCTTATCTGAGGAAGCATGTCGCCCGACAGCAGACGTAGGCTACAGATGTTGCGTGATCTGTTGACATGTGTATGTCTGCACACACGGCTCGTTCACCGATGCGGTAAGATCACTGATGGTTTGTTCAAACTTTGTTCAGCTGCCGTTTTCGCTTAAACAATCCAGGAAGGATTTACAAAAGAGCTTGAGTTCAATAATAATAATAATGCAAAAAATGTGAAGTAGGAAATCTTCTTAACCACATCCTTATTAACTACTTTACTTTTTATTTTCAAAATTATAATCATCTTCTCTGTAGTTTCAATAAAACTATGTTTTCACTTGGAACCAACACCCTCACCCCATGGTTACGTTTCAAAACCATGATATTGCAAATGTGTGATAGCTGCATGGTGACACCAGCAAAGACACAGACAGCAATTATACAAACTTTACAGATTTTTCCACTTCTGTTCAAAGAAGATATAGCCAGTAATAACCAATAATCCATTGTATATGCCTGAGTGAGTCATGGCTTTTAGTATGACCATGTGTAGTCCATTAGTGTCTTATAATTCAACCAGCTGTGGACCTCTAGTGAGGTCAATGGATACGATAAGATGGTAAATGTATCAGAAAATGTAATACTAAAGCTTCTAATATTCATTATACTAAACAATTGTATTATTCATCATCATATTTATACATGGGTCATTCTGTGAAAGGATCATGACAAGCCAAGGCAATCCATATCTACACAAAGCACCTACAAAAACCCATATCTCAACACAACATAACCCGTTGTAACGAAGGCTTTCCCCGGGTCATCCGGGTGATCCTTGACTCTCGCCATCAACTCCTCTGTCTGCTCTTCAGGGCCATAAAAAGTCAATTGAAAACACAACAGCTTCGTGGCCAAGAACCACTCATTGGCCTGCTTTTTCGACCGTGCGGAAAAAAACAACAGACTCAGATGAGTGGTAAAAGGTCTAAAGGGCCAATAAACTTTAAGAGCGCCAGAGTGTGGCAGGTCCAGAGCCCGGGGATAATGGGTGCTGCTGGACTTCACCTAGTCGTTTGGAGCTACTTTAAGGAACTTGCATTTGCAGTTGTGTGACGGGGTTGTCAAGAAAAGAAAACGTGAAGAAAATGTGACCTTCACGTTCACGTAAGACATCATTTCAATCTCGGACTAAATTGCTTTATTCGAGACCATCCATTTCCCCCCTCAGCTGGACAGCAAAAACATATTCCATTTTCATTTCCAAGTGTAAAATACGTCAGATAAGTATTACAAACCATTCTTTGTTGCAGAGAGCCATTTCCCAGGAGTGTCTGTCTGACTAGTTCCAGCAATGAGAGGGAGAGACAGGTAAAAAAAGGAAAAAATATGTGTCCTTATCTAGTGCAATGGAGGAGCCTCTAATATGATCAGAGTGCTTTCCAGGCGTCCATCTTGTGTGAAGGTTGGCCGCAACACATTATGGAATATGAAACGTTGTAATACTGTGGAGTTGAATGAGTTGAGAGGTGATGCAATCATTTTGTGAAATATAATATTTTTTTGATATTAAAGAAGTGTTAAATGAAAGACAAAATCAGATGTATGATACATATATAAGAGATATAAGAGGTCGGTGTTCAAAATAAAACAATAATTGCATTGCAAGTTGATAACATCCGTGCCTAAATTAAGTTTTCTGCCGTGTATTACAAATATGAGGTATCCCACTGGGAACAGTTAAATGACGTATTCTTTGCTTGCACATTGCTGATCTCTATTAGGATACAACATGATGTAAACACGTGGCTTTGCCGAGTCCTGCGTCAAAGCCTTACATGTCCCTAGAAGTAATTATGTAAAGCCAGGGCATCCCCCACATCCTGGGCTACACACTCTCAAGGGGAGAATCTCCCAAAGTGGCAATCAGTACGAGGACATCATCCATTGATTGGTATGGGAAGGATTTCCCTCTTTAAAATGAACACCAGCAAGCAAAGAGCTGATTTTGCAGCAATTTAAATGCAGCCAATAATTCGTATTACAGTCTAGAATAGTGTAAGAGAAATAGTCTTAATAAAAACAGTTCGAGTAGAACAGTCTGTTCTACTAACTGTCCAACTGTTCTACTAATGATGTTATCATTCAGTTATCATGTCATAAAACAGATTATTGGTTTAACACTCAAAAGAGACAGTCTTAGTTGCACTGTCTGGTTAAAACAGTATTTGTAAAAAGATCCAAGTAGAACTGTGTTTGAGAAGTCTTATTCATGACACAGGCTATGCTTTTGTTAAATAGTGGAGATACCTCCTTTCATTTCCAGAAGTGCAAATGTAATGGGGGGGGGGCAGCGGAAAGAGGCAACACAACCAACTTTGCAATTGTTTTTTGACGAGAAGACAAATGCAGGTATACAAAAATGATTCAGTCTGAATTACGAATAAGAACATTCTTTTCGCTTTCCCGGACGTTTACACTAACTGAAATTTCACAAGGAACTGAGAGGAAGGAAGTGTTTTGGAGGGTAATTCCATGTTACTTACATTTTAAATGGGATCAAAAGGTTACGAATAGTTTAAGTCTAGTTGAATGCATCAATTGCCAATGCGAGTCTTTTTCATTCAATATTAATGACTTGCACATCACCTAGTTGTTGGATTAGTTAGAGAAAGCAAGGATTGCAGGGTACTCAGAACACAGGGAAAGCAAAGGACACCCTGAACCTGACATCTCTCTCTGGGCTGTCTGCTGTACAGACGCCAACTTTTGTTCAAGGAGATTTCTTAATTTTCCCCAGTGAACGAATTGGGTGGACTTCCTATAAACTTTTTTTCTTTACCGAAGAAAAACCCATTTTACTAGTAAAATGTTGTGATCAAAGTTGGTCAATGTATGTAGTTAATCCACCCCGACAGAGCAACCTGAATAGTCCTACCGAAAATCACTGCAGTAGTGAAGCTCCTCTGTTAATCAGCCCAAACCGGGCCGCTGACCAATCCCGTAGCACACGCCTGTCACGTGTAATAAAAGATGTCCGCCTCCTCGAATAATTACCCTCATCGGTCGCAGCCGTGTGGAGAAAATGCTCCTCGATGAGATAATCCCTAGGATGCGAGTGTATCGTGATTATAGTCCATAATCCGTTAAAGCCGAACTAATTGCACTTTTATTGTAAGCATGCAGTTCGACCGACTCAATAAGAGATCTTACTTTCTTACCGTTTCGGGCATAATTGATGAATGTGTTGGAGGGGGGCGAGTATTTTCCTCTAATGACCACCAGTCGCAGTCACGTGGAAGGCCATAACCCCGGCTTCACTGTTGCTCTTTAAAGGCACCCAGTGCAACTTTCGAGGCTTAAAAATAATCATTCAATTTCTAGTCTTTTTTTACACGTAAGTTTCAATAACTCCATACCATTACATACCGACATTCAAGCAGCAAACATGAGACGTCGTTGTGTGGTGAGAACTGATAGAAAATCGATAACAATGCCGCCATTTTCTTTATTTTTTTGTAACCTACAATAAATAAAGCAGGCTTCCAGTCAATGGAAAAATGGCTTCTCCCCACCGGCGATTGTTGTTTACGATTTTCTATCAGTTCTCACCACACAACGACGTCTCATCTTTGCTCCTTGAATGTCGATATGTATTGGTATGGAGTTATTGAAACTTGCGTGTAAAAAAAGACTAGAAATTGAATGTTTATTTTTCATTGAATGTTTACATAGTTGCACTGGGTGCCTTTAATTAAAGAACAAGTTCCCCACTGAACTCATTAAGCAGCTCAGTGGCATGTAGGGGTGTATTAGGCTGTTATTGGGCAGCCATGTGTGAAGAATACTGTTTATTTAAATGTATGGCTTAATGGGGATACACTTCGCTGACATTCAATATATTGAATCCTCAGAATTATGACGTCCATTCTTTGAAATATGCATTCCAAAAGTTTATTATTCAAGTTAAATCTTTCAACGTAAGAAAAAAACAAAACATGCTTTTCTTTAGTTTTTATCTAAACAAACATTGCGAGAGTACGGTCAACCTTTTAAAAATGATTCACCAAAGCACAGTACAGATAATAAGCATTTGTGGTGTTGCCTAACCTCAAAAATATTCTTTTGTGAGAAACAACTCCTTCAGTAGCAAAATACAAAAAAAATTCTCAACATTTTGGAAAAACATATGCTGAACCGATTTCTTTAACTCCCTCATACATCCTACATAGTTGTCTCCATTAGTGTGTCCACCATCTTTGGCAGGAACACTTCAAGGAAATGAAAGAAGTCCCGGAAGTGGTCCTTCCCCTCACTGGGGGGGTGGATCTGGAGAAGGACCTTGGTGCTCTGCGTGGCGCCCACCAGCTTCGCCTGGACCCTGAACACCAGCGGCACTTTCACCCTAGGCTGCTTCTCTAAGATGTGCTCCGTCACCTGGGTCTCCAGCGCCGTGCTGCTGCCCTCCGGCCTGGAGTCCACCGTCTCCTTCACCAGCTCCCGCCTCACCTTCCTCCGGCCCGCCCACACCGCGTGCGTCTGGCTCCACGTCCAGCAGGGGGCGCCGGGCTTGGGCCCGCGCCCCAGCCTCGCTTTCTTCCCCTGGGGGGACGTCGAGGCGTCGCTGCTCTCCGAGGACAGGGGCCTCTTGGATCCGACGGCGGCGGCGGTGCTTCGGGGGCTGTCCTGCCCCGCGACGCCGCTGTCGTTGGACGTGTTGAGCTCCTCTGAGGTGGCGTCCATGGACTCGCACGATCCGGGCGCCGCGTCGGCGTGGCCCGGGTCCCCCGCCGGCGTCGGTTCCGTCAGGGACCCGGGGCCGCACTTGAGGACGTTCTGGAAGACCTGGACCACGGCCACGCAGACCCTCTGGAACCAGAGCGGCCGGAAGTCGTCCCCGGCCTGCTGCAGCTGGGCGCGCAGCCCCTCGGGCAGCAGCGCCAGCCTGAAGGGGATGCTGATGCTCATGTCCTTGTCGGCGGAGCCGTCCTGGTTCTTGTGCTTGGGCCCTTCGCCGTGCGGGGTGAAGAGGCGCACCAGCCCCCAGGGCTTCCCCTTGGTGGACTTGCGGAGGTACTGGAGGCTCCGGCAGTACTTCTCCGCCTCCTGGCACTCCCTCTGGAAGTTGAGCTGGCTGCGCTCGCTCAGGTTCCCCGCCACGTTGTGGGAGAGCTCGAAGGGGTCAAGGAGGTTGAGGGGCCCCAGCTTGAGGGCCTGGTTGTGGGGCTGGCGGGGTTGTTCTTCCTCCATGGCCTCCTCCTCCTCCTCCTGCGTCGTCTCCTCCCTGGCCTGGCCGATGAAGGAGGTGACCGGGAGCGCTCGGCCCTCCCGGAGGGAAATGACGCTGCCGGCAAAATCAAAGGTGGCGTAGAAGGAGAAGAACGCAGCCAGCAGCACACCTGCCGACACGCCCAGAGAGAAGAGCCGACATTGTTAGGGAGGGGGAACTGTTCCCGCAGAGGAACAGGGGATCACACATTGCTTCTGCCTGCCATTGTAGAAATGGTCGTGTCGAGAAACGAGCAAGTCACGTGATAGCAGACCTGTTTAAATTAATATAAAAAGGCTAGCCCGATTTTGCTACTGCTCCAACATATACCTATATTGTTGGGGGTTAAAGAAGGTTCTAGCTTTAGACTGGGGTTTCACTCTGGGTTTCCCCAGATTGTACCACACATAGGCAGGGCCATTTCAAACTGCTCTAGTATCATGCAGCGGACTATTCATCATTTAAATAAACATTGGTCTAACACCAAGAACATCATGGCCTCTAATCTCTACCAACCAGATGGGATATCATATGATGAAAATAACTTAATTTGGGACCTGAGCCCAGGAACTTACAGAGGTCCTGCTCATTCTTGCTGGGAGGGACAGCGAGGGGCTGGCTGGGAAAGGTACAGTCCCACCCTTCAATCACACACTCCTCCTCTTCACCTGGAAGGAGACATGGTGGTCAGGGACCGGGATACGGTGGAAACCATAGCACTGGAAGTTAGTTAGTTATAGAGCCTGTTGGATCCCAGTAGTGCTGCTTTAACATAGAAGGACTGCTGGGCTCCAGAAGCTCTGCTAACACATGGTTATAGCAGAACGGTATCCCAGGTCATGGCTCCTGCATCTCTTCCAGAGTGCGCTCATGAATCAAAGTAATGACCAGATGAGGGTGCTGCTCTGGGGCTTACAGGCCATGGCTTTGAGCTGGTCCACCGTGGGCAGGACCGGAGGATCGCTGTTCTGCAGGAAGAAGATCACCAGCAGCGTCAGGGCGTAGTTGTTGAGCAGCGGGCCAGCACCGCCTACGTTTCCTGTCCCGTCAAAATAAGAGTCACAAGTCAGAGCCAACAAACTAAACAGAATTAAGCTCCGACGTAGAAATGTTCAGCTGATAAAGTTTTAATTTGATCTTTTTAAAATAAATATATTTTGGTATCTCCAAATGCTGGCCAAGACAAAAACAAAATGCATGTGCTTCTACTGCCACCTGTTGAGGGAACACAGCAAGTGACACTAGAGCTGTGTAATGCCTAGTTAAAACTTGTTCAAAAAGGGAGAAACTTGTTCCATTATACCATGGTAAACTGACATTTTAAATATTGTTATTAAACGGATTTCTGTAATAATAGTGATTTCAGATATTCCGTTTTGTCCACCATTTTAAAACATGGTGGAAGGCACTAACAGGACCAAGGACCCATGCGTTGCGGTGGGATTCTCCAGCAGAGATAAAGGGGGTCCTACCAGCCAGCTGTTTCTGCCTGGCCCAGTAGCGAATGGTGTAGACCAGGGGCCTCAGCCGGGCGTCCAGACCAGAGCAGAGCTGCAGGTAGCGGGTGTTCCTCACCGCCAGCCTGGGAGGGAGGGGGAATATACGTAAGAACATGTATACTAAAACCACGATTTATTAGCAGTGTTTAAAAAGCTGTGACTTTTACCAGAGTAAAACTATTGATTTACTAAACAAACCAAAAATGTGTACATTTTTGGTTTGGTTCAGTGCAGCGCGGCAGAATGGCCATTAACAACGTCATGTTAGTTGGTGGTCAAAGAAGTCCAGGGCAGTAAAGTACGAGGTCATCCGCTGACCTGTTGTTGATGCTGATGTCCCCCTGGAGGTCCAGCTGGTGGTAGTGGAACTTTACCACGGGGAGCCGGGCGCTGGCCACCACCTGCACCTTGTGCACGCCGGGCACACACTTCTTCAAGATGGCCGCCACCAACTCCAGCAGATCGGCGGGAGACGCCGTGGACAGGTCGATGTCCGACAGGATGGAGTCCTCCGAACGGCCGTCGTCCGAGGAGGCCTCCGCCACCTGAGAGACAGCCAGAGACAGGTAAAGAGACAGATACCGAGCTTCAAGTTGGGTTAATCAACTGAATGATGTTGTTGAGTGATCCATTCATTCCTCCCGGTGTACCGGTTCTGTGGAGGACTTGGCGCGGGCCTGGAAGGTCTTGGTGTTCTCCAGGTCTAGGAACAGGTCCAGGTCACAGGAGTGGATCCCAAACGTGTTCACGGAAGAGCCGAACGCCATGATCTGGCTGTCTGTAAAATACCAGGTGGGAAATGTGTTTTATTCATTACAGAGCTAAGTGCAGGTTAATGTCTTCAATCAATGCACATTGTGTGCTCTTAGAAAGAAGATGAACATTTTCTGTAGTTTTTTACTGCCGACAAGTTCTAAGAATAGCAAACTAATGTAGTTATACTGGGCGCGGCACACATTGTACGATTAGATCAAAAGGGGGGAAACCTACATAAGCACCCTGACACAAAGCAGAGCCCTTTTAAAGCTGGGATTCACACACATCTCCCAAGATGTACAAAATGAAAGTTTACCAGGGAAGAACTCTGTGAAGACCTCCTGGATCAGCTGGACCAGCAGCGCTCGGGCATTCCTCTTGTTCTCCGTCAACTGAATGCGCTCCACCACACAGTGCATCTGCTCATTCACCTGGGACAAAACGCAATATTCAGCTGACCACATCTTCTGTCAATACATTATTACCCCCAAAAGTCTACTAATAATAATAAGTGTACTACTATTTGTTCAATTATTTCCTTGGCTGATGAGTTGAGTAATGTCACCTATCTATGCTGCTCTATAGAATAGATTCTAAATGCAAAATGCAAGAAACATTCATGCAATTTTAACCTTAAGTGAGGTAACAACAAGATGATCATTAAATCACTGTAGATTAAATGTAATGAATGACAACCAATATCACATTTGTTATCTGATCTAGTAGCAAACATTACAACATAGAAACCAAATGTAAATATGGACTTTTCCGTTCACTAGACTAGTACACTGAAAAAAACAGGTGCAAACTAACACAGTACTGCAGGATGGATTCTTACCGTCTCAGCCTGAACCAACACCGGTTTAAGCCGCTCCAGAACCTCTTGGAGGTTTTGGAAGTCTGTCTTCTTCTTGTTGATGAGCTTAAAGCCCTTCTTCTCCCGTGGCTTCACCCGCAACCTCTGGCCGTTAATTTCGTGTACCAGCTGGGACAGGGCGGTCTGCTGGCCTTCAATCTCACTGAACTGCACGATGGCGTATACGCCCTGGAACAACAGAATGAGTTCATAGTTATAATAAAGTGATATGATAGAAAAAACATGCAGGTGAGTTTTTGTACTTGACATTGCATCTTTTATCTTTAATCTACACATATGATGAGATGTTTTCATTAACAGCGAACATAAACACATTTGATTCATTTCTCAACCAACCACTTTCCCTTTGGTCTTTTTCTCCAGTTTTCGATGGATTCCATCAATCCATCTTAAACAGTGGTTATGCAGGATTATTAAAATTATACTGGCTACAGTTTCAATCAAGCACCCAACCTTGTCTTTGTCAAAGATGACATTTTCGACATCTCCGAAGCGCTGGAAGTATTCTGTGAGTTGGGTCTGAGAAGTGTCCTTCTGGAAGCCGCTGACGAACACGCTGCGTTCCTCCTGCGCCTGCCGGGTGGCGCGCACGTCGGTCAACGTCTTGTGCTTTCGCCCTTTCACATGCTCATCCAAACTAGGTTCTTTAAGAGATAATGTATAAATGTTACAATATGTATGATCTCTGACCCAGGAGATATACTAGTCTGATTTGGTGCGAGATAAATAAACAAAAGAGAAAAAACACTGAATGTTTACGATCATAAAATTACTGAAAGTCACAATAATGGTACTTAACGTTAGCTACTTACTGTTTGGCATATCGATGTTGCATAGTTTGCAATGAAATCCTTTTGGCGTCGTTATTATGTCCACTTCCATAAGAGCAGTTTAATTTGGTATTTCTATAAAATCTAAAGGTCTCGACTCAGGAAAGACTTCCCAGATTCGTTAGGTCTTTTCTCAAATCTCCCTCCAACGAATGCCTTGCGTTACTTTCGGTCTGACTTCCAAATTAGTCCGTGCTATACATTTACCCCAATATTGGTTCCGCCAAATTAATTTGGTTGAACTTTGAGTGCTCCTTATACGCACGGCATAACGATTTATTTTCTATTCCTCATAACCGAATTATAGACAACGGCTCGTCTATTCATAATATAAGGATCTTATGTTAAGAATAATAATATCGAATTTGTAATTTTATTTTCCTGAGGTTTTTCCCTATGCTCTCCTCAATCAAAATATGTTTGCTTTTAATAAGTACCAATAGTAATTTACAGTAGTTTTAGTCAGAAATAATAGCCAAGCAGACAATCTTTGAAATTGTAATTTATTTTAAAAACGTTTCTCACAAAACTAAAAAAAGAATCATTAGATAAAATCAAAAAGCAATATACATGTATGAAAAAACAACAACATTAAGACAAAAGCACATTCTGCAGACTACCAGTGAACTGTTATAATAGAATAGAAAAGGTAGTAAACTGGTTGAGCTGCCTATAAAACCTTGGTGCCTCTCCTGGTGCGCTTCACAGGCACTGAGAGATCCTCCTCTTCAGCTTTGCTCTGGCCCTTGGACACGTTTCTTTTGGCCGCGACCACGGGGACCGCCTTCTCGGGAGCGGCTGCGACAGCGGCTTTCCTGCCACGGGTGGCCTTGACCACAGGCGCTGCGGTAGGAATCTCAGGAGTAACAGTCACCTCGTCCTCCAATGGTCTTGAGGATTCCTGGTCTTTGGGTGTAGACTTGGTCTTTTTTGAGACCCTTCCCTTTTTGGGCTGGACCTTTTCTCCCTCCTCTTCCTCTGCGGGCACTTCCACTGGAACATCAGCCGTTCCCACTGTGCCCCGTTTGCCTGCCCTTCCGCGAGCCGCGGGCTGCGCGGCGACGGCAGCGACCTCTTCTTCGACGACAGCCTCCTCCTGGGGGGGCTCCACGGCACCACGACGACCCCTCTTGACTGCCGCCGTGGCTGGGACCGTCACAGCAGCCCTCTTAGCCCTCGTCGCCTTAACAACCTTCTCTGGCTGTTGGGCCAGGGAGCTGCTGGTTGACTCGGTGATCTCCTCTTGAAACGGCTCAGGTTCCACAGTCTCCTCTGGAAGCGCGTTGGCTTCCTCCTCGACAACAACGGTCTTCGCTCTCCTTCCTCCTCGCTTCGGCTTCTCCGCGGTAGTAGGGACTACCGTCTCTGGCTCCTCAGCTTTTGTTGGCCGCCTTCCTCTCTTGGGTTTTTCAGCCGGGGCTGCGGTGGGTTCTTCGACCACCTCAGCGACAACAGCCAACTCCACAGGGGTCTCTTCCGCCTCCTCTTGCTGCTTGGCCTTTCTTCCCCGGGCTTTAGACGGAGCCTTCACCTTCTCAGGGGCCGAACTCTCCACCACTTGGAGCTCTTCGGAGGCCTCCTCCTCCTCCTCAACAGACTCTTGCTTGGTCTTCTTTGATCTCCTTGATTTCTCAGGCAGCTGCTTCACAACAGCCTCTGGAACGACCGGGACGTCTACCTCCGCCTCCTCCTCTTCTGGTTTGGCCTTGATTGACCTTCCCCTCTTGGCCCGGACCGGGGCCTGGGTGGGTTGTTCGGCAGCGACCTGTTCAACGGCGACCGCCTCGGGTTCTGGTGCAGCCTTCCTCCCTCGTCTGGCCTTCACCGTGACAGGGGCCTGCTCTTCGGGCTGAGCGTCAGCCGCCCCCTCACTGACCTCGTCCTCCTCCATCACTCCCACCCGAGGCTCCTGCTGGGCGGCCTTCCGGCCTCTTCTCGGCTTCGCCACTTTTACAGCGGGAACGGACTCTTCCTCAGGCTGGGGAACAGCCGTCGGCTGTTCAGCCACCTTCTTGGGGGTCCTTCCCTTCCTGGTTGCTGGAGTCTTGACTGGAGGTGGGAGTGCGGTGGTGTCCGATTTGACGGCCTCGGCTGCAGGAGCCTGAGGGCCGGTCTCTTCAGTGGTGGCGATCTCTGGTACGGCATCGACAACAGGTGCGGGCTTGGCGTTTCTCCCCCTTTTGGGCTTTAGAGGGGCTTCCTCTGGAGCCTCCTCGGCGAGGCTGGTGACGACCGGTGCCTCGACGTCCTGGCCCCCCGTCAGCTTGCCACGTCGGCTCTTCGCGGGGATCTGTTCTTCGACCTGAGACGGCGCTGGGGTTTTCTTCGCCGGTCTTCCTGGTCTTGCCCTGGCCGGGGTGGTCAGTTCCTCCACTGTAGCATCCTCGTTGGTGACCTGTTTGGTCGCTTTCACCTTCTTCCCTCGGAGAGATTTGCTCAAAGGCGCTGCGGCGGGGAGGGCGCTGTCTTGCACGACTTCCTTGGGGGCGGTTTCCATGGCAACTGGTGCGTCAGAAGAGACAAGTTCTGTTATAAGAGGAAATAAACAAATATTAGTATGACTGGCAAATAACCAATTCTGAAAACAAAATCAGTTTTGCCTTAAATGGTTCCATTATTCCACTTCTAGTAGTTCCTCTTGTAGCTTTTATGACACATGGTGTACTCCCCTTCGTGGCGTGGTTGTAGTTCAATTTGCACACTGCATTGCTACATTTACTCCACCTGTAATTCTAAGCTGCGCTAAATGAACGGACATAATTTGTTTTGTACTTTCCAAACACGTTAATAAATTGAGGGTGCCAATCTGTTAGTTGTGCTTTAAACATTATAACTTTCAAAAGTTGAGCATAGTGTAAGTAAACCTTATCGTTGGTAACATTAACCTTCAGAACAATATGCTTAAGTCACCAAGAGGTAAATCCTAAAGTTATCTTCAAACATTCTCCAGGAACACCTACCGGTGGCCATGTCTGCCTGGGCGACTTCCTCAATAGCATCTTCCGGTCCATCCTGTCAATGACAATTTAGACCCAGTAAGATTAGCATGAAGTTCAGAAGGTAAGAAAAGGTGAGACGGTCAATTATGAATAGACACTCTCAGACTTGTGAGACTGTTCTCATTCATATCAAGTATTCCATTACCTCAGCATTCTCAGTTGGTTTATCAGCAACAACAGGAGTTTCTTCAACCATCACCTCTTCGATGGGAGCAGTGTTTCCCTCAGGGGTTGTCAGAGCTTCCTCAACCACCACCTCTACAACAGGAGCGATGGTTTCTTCAGGAGTTGCCAGAACTACCGCAATCACCTCCGCCACAACGGGAGCGATGGTTTCCTCCACAACCACCTCTACAACGGGAGCGATGGTTTCCTCCACCACCACCTCTACAACGGGAGCGATGGTTTCCTCCACAACCACCTCTACAACGGGAGCGATGGTTTCCTCCACAACCACCTCTACAACGGGAGCGATGGTTTCCTCCACCACCACCTCTACAACGGGAGCGATGGTTTCCTCAACAAAGACCTCTACAACGGGAGCGATGGTTTCCTCAACAACCACCTCTTCAGGGGTTGCCAGTGGAGTTTCCTCAACCATCACCTCTTCAACGGGAGCGATGGTTTCCACAGGGGTTGCCAGTGGAGTTTCCTCAACCACCACCTCTTCAACGGGAGCGATGGTTTCCACAGGGGTTGTCAGATTTTCCTCAACCTCCACAACGGGAGCGATGGTTTCTTCCGGGGTGGCCCGAGTTTCCTGGACAACCACCTCTGGAACGGCACTGACCGGTTCCTCCCTCCGTTTAGGGGTCTGCAGGAGCTGCTCGACTCCCTCTAGATTCAGCTCTCCAGAGACCTTCTGCACTCTGGGAGTCTTCAGCAGTTTCCCCCTGAGGTCCTCCATGGGCTCGGACTTCTGCCTCGGGGTCTTCATGATCCGCTTCACGGCGCTGAGACCGTCTGGCTGCTGCGGCTTCTGCTTGGGTGTCTTCAGGAGGTTTCCCCGGAGGTCCTCGATGGGCTCGGCTTTCTGCTTGGGGGTCCTCGCGGCCCTCTGGGCGGGCTTCTGCTTGGGGGTGGCCTCCTTGGTGTCGACCACTTGGCTGGAGGCCTGCACGGCGTCATCCAGAGCCGGGGCCTCGGCGACGAAGCTGGAGCCCTCCTCACTCTGCAGGAGACGCTGCACCGCCTCGCGGTTGAATGTGCCGCGCTTTGCTGTGGAGCCAACGCCCATTGGGGAAACAACCATTTCACCTGTGCAACAAATATGTGCGGTTAATAGACAGTGTGTCACGGCTGAGCACTATTGAGTGCAAGTCAAGTGCGAGTCTTTTTCGGTGTAGTGCAAGTCTTTACCGGTCTCCTCTGGCGTGTTCATGACGGACATTTCGACGGCGGATGTAGAGAGCGCTGTGGCGGGAGTCTCTGTGGAGGTCTTCGCCATCAGGTCAGATTTCCTCTTCCTTGCGTTGACTGGGGTGGTGAAGATCTCGGCGATTCCTGAAATACAAACAAATATAAGTTGAGCGAAAGGTCATCCAGAGAACAGTGGCTGGTTAACCAACAACAGAACCATAATACCAGAACGTTGAACACAATGTCTTACCGGTCAGGTCTTGATCTACTTTCATGTTCTTCTTCAGAAGAGCGATATTCTGGACCAGCTTGGGAGCAGCCCCTGCTGCTTGAACGGCCCGTTGATTGAAGGCTTTGCCGACGACAATAGTGACAGGTGAATCAGCATGGCCAGTGGTCACATGGCCGTGAGGGCACTTCTTAGCAGGGGTCTGAAAGAGGAATGATAACAGGTCAACTTCAGGCTCACTTAGCAAATTTCAAGTAATTTCCGTATAGTATATTCATATTTCCGTCTAGATCGATTTTATTTATTTCACCATTTCAATAAAAGGCTTGTATTTAGAGAAGTATTATGAATTAGGTTATTTGGCTTATTTAAAACCACACCAACAATGCCTAAAACAATGTGAAAAAGCATTTCACTGCCCAAACAGGAGATCTGATTCAATATCTTGCCGGATAGATCACAATCCAGTGTCAGATCTGTAGGACTCAACATTAAGGCTTGGGCATCTACCTTTTCTACCTTCCAGACATTTCACGTCATTTTAGCATGAAGGACATTGTCTAGCTTAAAATACTTTCTGCTTAATAGGTAATTTACATGCTGGGTTTAAATACTTGGAGCCTTTAGATCATATTTACAGGAGCATGTTTGACAGGAGCAGAACCAAACAATAGTAATGCCAATACGTGTTCTTACCATGGGTAGAGCCACCACAGCCTTCTTCACCTTCTGTGGGGCAGCCCGACCCTTGCATAGGGCGACCACCGGCTTGGCCTGGCCAAACTTCACAATGTCCACCCAGGAATTCACAACTGAGGAAAGGGCACAGTTAATACGATACTCTACAACTCTAGACATGGGCATTTAAAATCAATTAAAATGAATTTGAGGAAAATATAAAAGACAAAGAATGAAGTATGTCCTTGATGAAAGATGGTTTATAATAACCAAGGACTTTATTAGCAACTCTATTTCTGTAAGGCTGACCAAACACTAAGAGATATGTGCAGTACATATTTCTGTAAGGCTGACCAAACACTAAGAGATATGTGCAGTACATATACATATCTTCCATTGTTATCCTTTTACTGTCATTATTTATGAATGAGTATTTGCGTGTTTGTAGATTCACAGGACATTACTAGATTCTAAGTACGGACATAATTTTAGAAACATACCCTTCAAAGATGCCCTTGAAACTCCACTTCTTCTGCGCAGAACCTCGGCCGCATTCTTCAGGGCGGTCTTGGGCGTCTTCCGAGCGATGCTCTTCCTAGCGATGCTCTTCCTCTTCAGGGGCAGTTTCGGGGTGGCGGTCTCCAGTTCGGCGTTGGGCGACGGCGTGTTAATGCGTGAAACGGAGAAGCGCCCATTGACGGTGGGAGACTGGTCGTTTGAAGGTGTGCCAGACTTGACCTTTGGCGACTTCTTGGCGGGCGAGGGAGTCTTGGCCTTTGGAGACTTGGTCTTCGGGCTTTTTACTTCGTCAAACTCCTGTGGGAATCAAAATATAATAAGTCAAATGAACAAAAAAAAACGAACGATTTTTTTTGTTGACACCTCGTTTTCCTCCTTGCTTTACCTTGACCAAGCCCATGGCTGAGGCCCGTCTGAGGAGCGACTGTTTGGGTCGAGCCACGCTGAGGCTGTGTCGCGGGGTGGCCCCCTTCTGCAGAGGGGAGCTCGGGGGCAGGCGTTTGTCAAACAGCTCGGGGCTCAGGTGGCTTCCGAATGACACGCGCTTCCTCATTGTCATTGGGCTGGCTGAAGCTTCCATTTCCCTTTTCTTTGCTGCCAGTATCTCTGAAAGATGGGGGAAAAGTCTACGTTAACAGCCATATATTCAAATACTTCAACATCCGGAAAATACGCATGTCGGAAACTGGCCAGAAAAGCATAGCATTTGTATTGAATATTTACCACTTGCTGCCGTCTTTGCTGCCAGCTCCTTCTTTAAACTGTGGGCCTTGATCGTCTTCTCAACACTGCGAGGTGACACCCTTGGAGAGGGCTTCACTGAGGCACGAGTGGGTGTGGCACAGGTCGCTTCGGCAATGGCATCCTGCGGGGTCTCTTCCTCAGGTGCTGCGCTCGCCTCCAGGGTGCTGGGGGTTTCGGCAGGCAGAGACAGACCCGTCTTTTTGGGCGTCTCCTGAGCGGGTAGGGAGGTTTTTGGAGTCTGCTTCTTCGGGGACTTTGCAGGTGCAACCACCTGGCTCTTGATCTCATCTTTGCTGGCGGTGCTCACCACGTCTGGTGTGGCAGCAGCAGGCTGCACAACCACTTTAGTGATAAGCCCGGGCTGAGACCTGGGGGTGCCGCTCTTGGTTGCGGGTGTCTGGGACTGCTGTCCGGACGGTTTGCGTGGAGTCACCAGAGAATGCTTGATCATCTGGTACAGCTCGTTGAAGGGGGAGTCGGTCTTGTCATCCTTGGACTCCACCTCCATGGTCTTATCCAGGGATCGCTGGATGTTGTCATTGTTTGCGCCATCTTTCAGACGGGGGCCTGAAATGATGCAGAGGTAATTAGTCGAAACGAAATAAAAAGGTGGTATTCTATTTAGCGAGTCTCTCAAATTCAATTTTTGAAATGCAGCCATTACTACCATTTTTATACAAATGCTTTACTTGGACAGGATCATGTACCTGTTGAGATCTCAGACGTCCGGTTCACTCCTGGGGTTCTCAACTGCTCGTGCAGAACCTAGGTAAAAGGTCATAGAAATTAACCACAAAGTGCTTTTTTTACCTGCACCAAACTAAATAAAACGTAATCAGTGAACATGTGATGAGTGTATGTATCCTGTACCTGAGTATCTGCTTTGCCAGAGACCGAAGATTTCTTTGGCGTCTGTTGTGGAGGAGACTCAAACCTAACAAAAGGGACATTCCAGAAGAGGGATTTTAAAAAGGAAACTTAGGGATAACAGCAACATCCTTCGCAATTTTACTATTGTTTATAGAGACCCACCTGAAAGAACGGTCAATAATTGTGATTACGTCACCATGCTTCAGACGTTCCGCCTGCTGCAGCTCTTCCCCGTTCACACGAGTCGGGTTCACCGAACTCATGTTAGTGAGGATCACCTAGAGCAGAGATCGCGTTAGTTACGTCAATATAAGAGCCCGAACGCCTCTGTTCTCAATCTTGTTGAATGCATGAAATGTGCAACAATGGGGAGAAGGCTCCCTCCCTACAACAACAAAACAAAAAGTACCTCTTTATTTTCATTCAGTTCCACCCGACAGTGTTCTTTAGATACATGAGGCAGCTGGATACGAATATCACATTCTTGCTTCCTGTGACAAAACAAACAAAAAACCTGTGATAAGTGCGTTGGAAATATGCATGTTTTCCAAGACATGCTTGACATCAAAATGGGTGAGGTCCAATGCATAATATATTTGGATGCAATTTATTCTATAAACATGTTTTGAAGCAACGGGGTCTGGTAGGAATTATTAATCCTCCAAACACGGGAAAGGCTCCAAGCATTATGTACCTGTACTATCAATGATCGTGGCTACAGACCAGCCATGGCCACTTTCAATGCATTACTAACGGCTGTACATACACTGAACCTAGCGACAGTGACGTCAGCATCAGTAGCCCCGCCCCCAGTCATTTCAAATGTATATGTATGGGTCAAGTAGACTTCTGTCAGGCAGCCTTGACATGTTCGGTGCAATACGCACGAAAACTGGCAAGTGATGATTACATTTACCAAAAAAAAAGAGAAATGGATGTGAAATCTATAAACATGCACTCAACTTGAATTACTATAAGTGGATTAAAGATAGCAAAATGCAATCGACTGGCAAATTCACCAAAACTTTGTTCACCATACCTTCCAAAGAGACATGTTGCAGTTAGAGGAAACTCAGTTCCATCTCCTCCTCCCCTCTTTATCACGACAATCTTTCCGTATGGCATTTTGAGTTACCTAAAAAGCAGAGATGTCATTGATCAGTTATGCTCCTAAAAGAAAAACAATGTACCTTATTGGGTAAATGACGTATACAGAAACCGAATCGTTTATACAAAGACATCAAGACCGGAGCTGTTCATCAGAAAGAAGAGATGAAGTGGTGGTGCAATACAGACATGTTCAGGTGGCGCTTCTACCCCGGTTACTCAATGAGGGCCATGCCTGAAGGACTACGGCCCCCCAGCATGCTCACAAGTCTAAAGTGAACTCTTTAGTAACTTACTGCGAAACGACACCGGTTCTTATATAGGTAAACGTACCTTTGTTCCATCTCTTCACTCTCAAACTTATTATAATTGTGTATTTTCTAATATATTGTCTGAGCCGGCAAATAATGCATTTTACTGCTTTTTATACTTTTTGTAACAATAACTTGAATGCACCTTTCGATATAAGGTTGGTGATGATGGCTATATTAAAACAGACTCAAGTCATAGCAACTTTACTGTTGAATCCTAAATAAACGTGAACATAAACCAACCGAGCCTCATGGGAAATTAAGCACATGGGGAAACGCTGTTGCAGTTTCAGACAACACAAGGTCTCCTAAAATGAAATTAATACTTCACGATTAAGGCTAAACAAGGACCCAATAACCCCTACTACTAACATGATAACCACCACTACTAACATGAATGTCATCACTCACATGCTGTTGGCCTCAAGATGGAAGCGGTCACGGCGAGGTGACATGCCATCTACAAGCCTTAATAATGTAAAAGGAAAACTTGTCCCAACCCCTTTTTCATGTCAACATTTTTCTAAACGCCTTGCTGCAGTAATAGTAGCCACTTGTTTTTACACTGGAGACACTGAATAGTTAAGGTTCGAGAGAAAAGACAGAAATGTGAGGCTCCTTAAACGTGTCCATGATAAAGTGTCCACGTGCATAATCATAGCCAACTCAAGGAGATCGGAGACATTTAAAACACGTGGGTCGTGTAGCAGAGTGCTATTTAAAACATGCGATTAAAGATGTTAGTATTTCGCACATAAACCACCTTACTAGTCGTGCATCAAATTATCGTGGCAGTTATTGCCATTCGGCGTCGTAGTCTCAATATTTACCTTCACAAACCTTTTAATCGACGTAGTCCATGTAGATCGATCCGAGCCCTGTAAAATTAAAATAACCTGAAGTCCACAAATTCATCAGATTTACTATGTAACTCCTAATTTAACTAAATCTGCTCTAACGCAGATAAACCGACGGCGGGCTAACTACGCTAATATTGTTCCTCTCCGCTTCACTTCTCTCTGTACACGGTGGTGAGGCGCTCCACGGGGTGTATCCATCCGCTACTCCACAAACTCAGCAATCATTCAATTCGAAAACGATAACAACCGAATTCATCAATGATAATGCGTTGCCAATATGTATTTTTTATATAGTTATGTTTATGCGTTTTAAAGAAAAAATAAACTAGATTAAACGATTGTATTTACACGAGGTCCTATTTTGTTTTCAATCTGAGCGGAGCAATACATTGAAAAGAAGGGCTAGTTTTTTGAAAAACATTTAAAATTCCGCGCGAAGCAGTACCATTGGTTTATT
>NC_082399.1:11175406-11194203 GCF_031168955.1 Gadus macrocephalus
TCAAGGTGTTCCAGAGCCTGGCAGGATATGATGTTGTTATGCTTGACGGCTCTCAGGTGTGAACGTGTGGAAGCGTTGGGAGGAGCGGCTAAAAATAGAACGCGCCGGAACGACAGAAAGCGAGGAGGAAGGAGAAAAAGAGGAGAGGAGGAGAAAAAGTTCAGACGGCACAAAAAAACAACACGCAAACTTCTTCCTCCAACGGCTGTTTCGACGCGTTGCCCCGTGGTCGCCCGGTGGCTTGCGAAACGGGGGATGAGGTATTTCGGGTTTGTTCGTCACATCCCCCCCCCCCCGCGACCGCCGTGATATGGGGGGGTTCAAGGGTCGGGACTGGAGGGAGAGGATAGCACTACGACATGCAGGGACCTCGGCCCCGCTGTGGCTGTCATCCCCGCTCAGTGTCCGGAAGGCCAGCCAACCAGAACGCAGCAGAACGCGACGGAACGGTCCGGAACACACCAGAATCGAAACACGCTAGAATATAACATGGCGCAAAATAACAGAAGAGAACACAACAGAATAGAACAGAACACGACGGAACGGTCCGGAACACATTAGAATAGAACACACCAGAATAGAACAGAATAGAACAAAATGGTCCAGAAGAGAGACTCAACTAGAACAGAGCAGAATAATATTGAACAGAACATAGAATATAATGTAATAAAACAGCATGGAAATGTACAGAACAGAATAGAATAGCACGCACTAGAATACGGTGCAATGGAACACAGCAGTCCTTAACGGAGTGGGACTTGTTGCGGCCATCTGAATGTGGCGTCCTGCATTCAGTTCCCCCCACCCAGCTCGCAATCGGAACCAAGATGGAGCCGAGATGGAGCCAAGATGGCCGCCAGCTGGGCGAACAGGAACCATAGAAGAAGGAAAGTGGGAAAGAACGACAATGAGAACAGCGAATACTAGCCGCTGCAAGGCTTGCGGAGGAAAATGGCGCGCAGGAATTAAACGGAGGCAGGGGGTAAGGGATTGGGTTTGGATGGGTGGATCCGTGGCTGGGTGGGTGTGTGGGTGGGGGTTAGGGGCCCGAGACGGGGGGGGGCAGGTCGTCTGGCACTGTCTCCGAGCAGAAGATGCGGCGGCATGAAGGACAACCAGCCAATGGGATGTGGGTGTGCGGTGTGGCAGGGAGGGGGTGAGGGGGGTGGGTGTCAGTGGGTGGGCGAGGAGCGGTCGGTGCTGGTATTTCTGCCCTGTCACATCATGTTAGTGTGCAGCCGAGCGCAACTGCTGAGCACACCACTGTGGACAGCTCAGGACACACCGGACGGGAGAGACACACACACACACGCACACACACACACACACACACACACACACACACACACACACACACACACACACACACACACACACACACACACACACACACACACACAACGATGCATAAACACAGTCAGCACAGTCGGTGGCTCCGGATGCACCAGGTGAGAGACACACCATTCACGCGTATGTGTGCACACACACACACACACACACACACACACACACAGACCAAACACACAAAGCCACACAAATTCACAAGGACATGCAAAATATTAAATTAAAAAAGAGCACACGCGTTTATAAACACTGTCAGACACTCAGACACAAGACAGACTCAATTTCAACCTTACGTTTTCCTTCACGAGTCCATGCCTACCCTTAGGCACTCAAATGCTTGCATTCAGACTGACATGGAGACAATGTCATTGTACATTTAACAGACACAAACACACGTATGTGACACGCACACACACACGCACACACACAGTCATTGTAATGTCCTATGAGGTCTGTCAAGGACATTTGACTTGAGTGAACACAGATGGACCCTGGACAGAGGGCACTCGTGCATTTCTCAATTTCTTGAAAATGACCCTCCGTGCACTCATCTCCTTAAAGGTACAGTGCGTGACATTGAACACCAGCATTGAAAAATAGTTACTACAGTCAAAATTTTAAGTGTTGGAGAGAGCAAAGAGAGGGACAGGGTAGAATCTAGTACAATCTCAGTTGTTCCGGCTGGTAAGCTCGCTTCCAGGAATGCAGCAAGCTGTGTTTGTATGCCAATTTGTTTCATATCTTGCAACCTGGCTGGTGTAATAGTGAACCATAACACACAGGCCAGGCCAAAATAAGAAACGATTTAACCCCAGGATGGAGGTGTTGCAGGTGATGCAGTGTTCAAGGAGAGCCAGTATTTCAATTTATGTTTTCTTAATTTCTTATGACGAATCCCGGGCATTTTATGATTAAGTAAGCTCAATTTGTTACATATTGTACATCTTCCGGACACACATCCACCTCGATGGAGACTCGATCCAATGAAAAACCCTCATACATTTTTTACCAAACTCAACCCTCTCAATTTCATTCAAACTCAACTCAGTTGATCAAATTGAAACATAAACGTCTCCTGTTAGATCCTTCTGGCAGGGTTTGGGGTCTTTGGAATTAGCCCCTTTGCTCATGTCTGTATCATTGACATGGGTACCTCAAGAACTAACAACTAATAATGGATGGAGTACCTAGTCTTACCTCAAAGTCGTTTCTGATTTAATGTTGTAAATATACAAGCAGTGAAGGCCAGGAAGGCCTACAGGCTAGACAGAAAAAAAGCCTGTTTCCTTAACAAAGCACAATCAATGTCAGATCGCTGTCCTTGTCAGTCCAATCAAAAGTGCCCCCCGGACAGCCTTACCTTAGTATGACTCAGTACGTCAGCAGATATCCTGGACCTTTTGACCTGTCACTCAACTGGACAGGGCAGCACGTTAGGGATCGGAGGAGCGAATTATACTCGTTTTTGAAGACGTCGTTTTCTCGAAAGGAGGGAACTTTTGTAGTCAGTCGGTGTGATAAGCGGCAGGTGACCTACATTTCAAGAAACACCAGTCAAAACGTGGAGACGTACAGAGAGGGATGGGAGAAAGGGGGGAATTACAGAGGCATTGGGAGAGACAAACTGACATATACGAAAGTAGAAGGCCAACGCAGACAAGGCGTATAGGGACACGTTTTTTCTTTCCTGTAATCATTTTTGACATTTCCATTTTGTTCTCGCATCGTCCATAAACACCCTGGTTGTATAGTAGCCTAGGCCTAACCGATGCAGAACTATATTTATATTTAATTATCCTACATGGGAAACCACGATATGTATGTGGGAGTGAGTGTGTCTCGGAGAAGGGCTTTGCAAAATGAGGCAATAGGCTTATTTTGTCTTTTAAATTAGCCACTTGAACCTCGTAACTATTTCAAAGACAATCTCTTCTTTTTTTTAATTAGAATGCATTTTAAATTTGACGGTGCACAAATCAGTAGGGGTAAATTGTCGTTTAATTCAATTTACCTGATTGTATTGCCTCATTCAAGGTGCAGCAGCCTAATGGCCTCTGTGAGGCATTCGAACGAGTCGAAGGGCTGAGCTCTCCCAGTAGACAACACAACTGGGAGTATACCATAGCTGCAATGCACAAAACAACGGAACCTCATGCAATGAGTGAGAAGCCTCCCGAATTGCACTAACTATGTTAAGCGTTTCTATCACATTAAGAACAACGCAGCAAGTAAATTGAGCGCGGTAATAGCAGCCGGCGACTGGATTTTTGTGTGAAGCTCTGCTGCCACATAGCGGACACATTACACTCACACTTGAACCCAAAGGCCTTGTTTTATTGTCGCAACTTTTTCAAAACAAAAGGAGTGGTTCAGTACACACAACCAATTTAATAGGATGTGTCATAAATACAAGTAATAAATATTACATAAATATGGGCGTCAAAATAATCATGATCATAATGTATCATTAATCTCCCACCCACATAGTTGTCCTTCAATTTATTACAGCTTAACAAAAGTATAAACCAAACATATAGATACATTTTTTATTCAACTCGGTATACAAAAAATCTAAATATTGCTAATTTGCAGTTCAAAGTGTCCAAAAAATCAAAGAGGTCGTTTTTCAAGTACACCGTAATTCAAATACACTCCATAATTACTTGATGACATGACAAGTCATGCTTAGGATGATGTTCAGTAAAAAAGCATCCAGTTATCCTTGATTGCATCCTTGTCCCAGGACTGATTAAAAGACAGGGCTCATCATTAGCGCAGCAAAGGAGTCATTGCTGGCTAGTCACGTTTAAACCCCCAGTCTCCAATGTTCGTGGATGAGGATCAGACAAAACCTTTAATCAGCGGCCTCGTCACATCAATCAATCAATCAGTCAGCCAATGAATTCCTGGTCTAGGACTGGCTCTGAGGTACTGTGTAAGGTGCTGTGATCTGTGTTTAGCAGGCCTTCAGTGCATTAATCAGGGATACTGCAACAAAGCTGACCAGCGTTAGTTTCCTTGGGTGTTGTGTCTGTGTTAATTCACATAATCATAGTCGATTATAACCCCTCTGACCCGCTCTCTCTAGAATCCTCCTAATTAAAATACTAGAGGTGAGTAAAATGTATGTTCCTCCAAGGTAAACCTCGCTCACAAAGCTTTAGGAGCACAACAACCACGGACCCGGATGACTGCAGTCCGTAGCTCAGCGGTCAGAGCGTTTGCCGTCCGATCTAACAATCGCCGGGGATCCCGATGTTCCCCGCAGCCCATATGAGGACTGGGCCCGGGAGGTGACCTCTCACGCTCGGGCTGCACGATATGGAGAAAAAAAAAATCGCATTGTGATATTGCGATTTTTGTTCGATCATTGTGTAAGGATTGGGGTCATTTTGTAGTGGAGTGCATCGGCCTAGATCTGTTTGGTAATCCCCTCGCATGGTGCACCACTGGCAAAGGCATCAAAGTGATTTAAAAATAAATAAAAAGTAAGACATTTTTTTGTGATGTGCGTATCGTGATTTATCGCAGCCCTGTCTCACGCCATGAAGGACCGGCTGCTCGGGAGCCTGGAAATCTTGTGTCCGACGCTGGAGGTCTTCCTCGCACCGCTGCTCCTCACGGGGCCCGTCTTCATCCTCGCGCTGCTCAGCGCGCTGTCGGACAGCGCCTTCCCCCCTCCCACAAACCGCAGGTTCGCCTCCTCCTCCTGTTTCCGCAGGTTGCTGAGGTTATGCGAGTCGTAGGACCTATCCGGCGTGCCGCGCCGCCCCTGTTTCCTGGGGCAGAACCACTTGACGGCGGCGTAGAGGAGCTCCACCAGGCTGGAGGCGGCCGACACCACGCCCACCCCAAAGTAGAACACCAGGAAGACGGTCTTCTCGGCGGGCCTGGAGGTGAAGCAGTCCACCGTGTACGGGCAGGGGTAGCGGCTGCAGGGGAACTGGGCCTCCAGCTTGAAGCCGTACAGCCACCACTGGCCCACCAGCACGCCCACCTCCGCCATCAGGCGGAAGGCCACGTTCACCAGGTAGAGCTGCCTCAGGCGCCTCTCCTCTGGGTTATCCTGGCTGCAGGTGGAGGCGGTGCCGTCGGCGGACGAGGAGGGCTTTTTCTTGGAGACGTGGTGCATGGCGTACATCAGGTAGAGCATTGCCGGGGTGGAGATGAGGATGATGTGGAAGACCCAGAACCGGTACAGGGAGATGGGGAAGGCATGGTCGTAGCACACCTGCTTGCAGCCCGGCTGCAGGGTGTTGCAGGAGAACTCTTCCTGCTCGTCGTCAAACAGGTCAGACGCCACGGTGCCCAGGATCAGAATGCGGAACACGAGCATGATGAAGAGCCAGAAGCGACCCAGCATGGGAGAGTGTGCCTGGAGGTGTTCGAACAGATCACCCAGGAAGCTCCATTCCCCCATGGCGGCGGTGGTAGTAGGGTGGCGATGTCCTTTGAAAGGGGAATGGGTGTTGGTGTCCCTCGATCAGCTGCGAGTACACCTCTCAGGGCTTTCAACTGTTTTCAGGGCTTTTGTTGTCCTGAAACCCACCAAAGTCACATACATTAGAAATGTATACATGTCCGTGTTATTTATTAATTATAATACTAAAAAGGGAAAATATAAGGATTTACAAAAAAAGAAAATTAGGTCTAGGAAATGGAAAAAAGTAATATTAGAGAGCTTGCATTGAGGGAACTTAAAAAAAAGAAAAGGAAGTCAGTATAGGTAGCTCAGGGACATGTCTCAATGAATGGCTTTTCATTGTCTTTCATCTGATTATTGACTTTTAAGCAAGCAATCACACTGACTCGTCTACTCATCTACTGACCCAGAGAAAACCTTGAAGCACGCTTTAGTACCCACCTATGTACCCAATACATAGGAGGGCAAGTTATTCACCCGACAAGATTTAAACAACTTCACATTCATCTTCTACATCATTTGATACATCCTCAAACATGTGAATGCCAAGAGACAGAGAAAGAGTGTAACTTACCCAAGTCTCGCTTTTCCTTGACAAAGTCGCTGTGTCAATGAGTTTAGGAGTTCAGTTCTTTTACAGGAGGGAAATGACTGGTCAAAAGGAAATTCCTGCTCTGCTCTAATGGGTTGCCATCAGGGGCCTGATCCTGCTGGCCTGTTTATAACAGAAATGTTTAGATGATGAGCGATAGCGTGATGATGAACCCTTTAAAGCCAGTGCCCGAATGAGAGGAAGTTGTGAGGCCGGCAGGACTTGCCAGCTCAGCAGTACCCTATATCGCATTCTTTCATTGATTCACTTTCTCTTTCTTTACAAGAGAACTTTGACCACCATGAATAAAGAAATTAAGTTGCGTTCATAAAATGGGTTGTTGTTGCTGACATATGGTTTGAGGATGACCCCTCAAATAATTTGAGACACAGCACCAAGTAAAGTCAAGATCCTGCCAATACAGTCTTCATATCAAACAAGATTTCTCAAGGAAGGGACAATTCTCTCTCAACTCTTTGAGACTTATCTGATTGAGGGGAAAACAAAACATAGCACTTGACTCTGAAAAACAGTTAGCCATTTAAACTATCATGAGGTACAAGATCAGATAAACTTTTGAGTCAACCAAATATTAACCAGACAAAAGATGATAAACTTTATGAACTCTGAATTAAAAGATTTTACCCCTTTATTATTATTATGTATTCAGGGATATTTGTAGAACCTCTGCCGTGCTTTAGTGTAGTTAATTGTTCTCGGTGATCTATCTAAAATGTGATCTATATACTTGTGAATAATATAAAAGCAAAAACTGACCAAATTTTATTTATCCTACACTATTGATATAATTTAGAAAAATCCTCTTACAGTGAACAGTTTACATATAATTGGCAGAGTGTGAATACAGAACAGCATCAATGTATTGTACCTACATTTGAGGTATAAACCTCATTTTGTCTAAAGGTTTATGATTCTGGTAACTACAGCATAATTTAGTGCCAGAAGGCCCTAGTGCTGTTGTTATTTGCCTGGACTACATTTATTGTTGTGTGCCCTGCTGTAAAGGGCATGACACAAATCTTTAATCTAGAGATACAACTTGTAGACGCTGTGCAACCCACTGATTACCTGTTAATTAAACCTGAAGTACTTGCTCGCACCCGGTTAGACTTTAGACCAGAAACCAGTTGGAACTGCCCTTGGCATCAATCATAATATAAGATTATGATGATAATAATAATGATAATCGTTTTTTGTAAAAAATGGATCATCTGAGAATACTGGCTGGAAACCCGAGCAGACTCAATTTAAGCTCAGCAAAAGTACTTTATTACAGTAAAGCCCCCCAATACTGTGTCGATATCAACATATTTGTACATGCCCTTTAAGTCTGCATAAGGGCCCTATAAAGAAAGATCTGAATGATAAATCATACAATTCTAACAACATTGTGTAAAAATACAGAAACAGGGTTTTATCTGTCCATGCTGCCTCAGAACCAGCAAACAACATTGTTTTTGTGCACTGCATCCATGGTCTCCTGTTCTTGGAAAAACCAGCATCCGATGGGGGGAGACCGTATTCTATGCTACATACATACAGCAGCTGTATTTATAACAGGGGCAGAGCAAGCCATGGAGTGTTTTCTATGGGTATTTGACACCTGTATGTTCCTGGTTAATCGACGATGCTGCATTAACAACAACTATTGTTGTTTCACTCCCAGCCCTACTTGCCGTTGGGCTGCTTCACCGTCGTGGACCTGCCCTTCTTCCTGTCTCCGTCCTGATGGTCGCATGTTGACAACTGAAACAGGAACACACAAGTCACACCCCAATCAAGGATTTTTGATGAAACAAGGCCAAACAAGGAAGGGTAGGATGAGGAGAGTGAAGAGAGTTGGTATCAGGAGACAAGATCAAAGCGTTGTGTTTAGGTTTGACTCCCCAGCATGTTCCTGGGGTGATTACATCCCGTCTCATCCCAGCCTTGAACCACAACAGTTCCCTGCGGCTCTCGGAGTTGCATGACACCCTTTCGGTTTATTTCATACCATAACAGACTGTCAGCTTTTAAAACCGATCCCTCAACAATAGCCAGGGCCAGCTCTTGAAAACATGAGTCCTAGGCAAGATATTATTTAGGGCTAGCACTAGGAATTAAAACTAGATGGAGGGAGAGGGAGAGAGGAGAGAACAATAGGGAAATGGGAAGCCTTCGGGAAGACGTGTCCATGAATTATCTTCAATGTCACTCTCTATGAAGAGTTTCTTCAAGAGCATTTGTTTCACAAGCCTGGTGGTTTGAATTTACAAAAAATAAAACAACATTGATTTGCTGTCATGTTTCATGCAAAGTATTATGTCATTATGTACACTGTATATATAACTAAGTCCTCTCTCACCAGGGTTTGAATGCAAACAGAGGGGGACATACCTTTTTTTGAATCATTCTTGAATCCACAGCTGTCGCCAACTCAGGCAAGCAACCTATCTTTAACTTATATCTTGCAAGATGCAGCAAGATTTAATGGCGCAATAAACGCCAGATTTGACATGACAAAAGAGAGGAAGAGATTGTCTTTCTGTGGTTGTATGTACATCCATTTTGTACCATACCATCTATGTGTGTGTGTGTGTATATTTGTGTATGCGTGTAAATGTACATCCATTTGTGTGTTTCTGTGAGAGACTGTTCCTGTGTGTGTGTGTGTGTGTGTGTGTGTGTGTGTGTGTGTGTGTGTGTGTGTGTGTGTGTGTGTGTGTGTGTGTGTGTGTGTGTGTGTGTGTGTGTGGGTGTGTGTGTGTGTGTACGTCCATGAGTGTGTGTGTGTGCTTGTGTGTGTGCCTGTGTGTTTGTATGTCCATGAGTTCACCACTCTTTTCCAAGGGGAGGATAACAGCATCGAAAGAGGTGAAAACCATAATGGGCCAATTGCTCTGTCAGTTAGCATTCATGTGCTTTAAAACCGTACTCCTTAAAACAGAGGTTTTGGAGTTTAACACGCAGCTGCGCACGAGATTGAATGTGATTGCTGTGTAACGACTCATACAGGATCAGCTGATTCCCAGCTGACTCGGTTTAAACTGCTCTGATTTCTAGTAGGCCTATAGTACTCTGATTTCTAGTAGGCCTATACCCCAGCAGATGCAGTCTTACTTAATGGTGGATGCATTTTGTGCTATAATTTCCAACAAAAACTTGGGAATGTAAAGTGAACTTTAATATAATAAAACTGTAATAAATAAAAATTCTAATAATGTTTAGAATTATGAAACATTATGAAATAGTCTAGGCTACTTTTTGTGGAAATCTGAGTCTGGAATCTGCCCTCACCTACGTCAATCAATTACTTGTCATTGATAACCATTTTAGTTAAGCATTGACCTTTTTATGTTTCGTTGAATGGTATCCTCTGTGCGTTCATTTATTTTTTTACACACAAATCTGTTCTTTGTAGAGTTTTAGTTGGGCACTTTAAGGAACTCCTATATTGTAGCCTGTATTGTACTGAAGGCCTATCTGGTGTAATAAGTGTAAATGTATCATACCTATTAATAATTCATAAAACTAATTCTGTGTGTTGGTTATGATGGAGCCTTGTATGATGTATCATCCTGCAAACTGTTTAGTCTCCTCTAAAACCACGTCAGTTTCGAGATTAGACTAACACGCAGATAATACGCCCTCTAGTGTCTGATGTGAATTTCTCTGAAGACACAGCAATTGAGATCAAGGTAAAACGCAGCTGCAGGTTAAACCACAAGTAAATATGACACAGCACTGGAGCTTAAGACGTCACGTGACTTCTTGAGTTTAAAACCGTATTAAACTCTAAAAAGTGGCTAAGCTAGCGACAGAGCAATTGCCCCTATAAGTCGGGGCATGTGTAGATTTTCAGTTATGTTTTTAGTTATGTAGATTGTCGGTCTTGTCCACGCTAGTCGCAGGGAGACGTCACATACGAGACAGTCTTTCTCATTGTGTTTTCTCTACAGCCTTTAACTGAACAAATGCACAATAAACGGTCAATCTCTTGAGATGAAAAATTATAATTTAAATCCACAAACAGCATATGTGTAATTAAGGGCATATAAAGACTGGGAAGAGAAAATAATTACTTTCTCTCCATTAAAACCAATCTCAAAAGTCTACCGGAAAGGGCGGACTTACGAGCTCTATTTATACACTTGTATATATTGGGGGCGCCCTCTAGTGGCAGTAAAGCTGCATTGTAATTGTTGAACAGTGATGAGTTCTTGAGGAGCAGTCAGCGCACTAGCTGACAGCTGACCTGACCCAGAGGCTGCAGGGGGTACACAATGGTAATTGATCCTTTCAAAGTTCTGAACAGGCAGACGTTGTTCCTGATCAGAGACACCTTTAGAACACAAAGCCTCACTGTTGGTTACGGATAAGATCAGAACAGCATAACGCTCACTAAAACTAAGTTGATATCAAATTGCCATTAAGGCTTGTTTTTGCAAACAAATTTAAAATTTCTGTTATTTGTGTCTTTCCCCAAACTAAGGCAGGGTTGTGTCATACATTTCTACCAACAAAAAAAACAGAACCCATCCCCTCGATAAAACAGTATTCATCAATCAGATTAGATCAGATCAATAGGATCGATCTCCCTCATCATCACGCATGTAGGGGCCTCCAGTTTGCAATCCACCTCAAGAAGAGATCCAGCTTTAGGAGGTGGGGGGCTCTTGAAATGACCAATTGAAGCGTGTTTTGACTCCTCCCGGGGCTGACCTCTCCCTGGTGGTCAGTGGTCACCCCGCCCCCGAGAGGGGCCAGCTGGCCTACCTTCACCTCATGCTTGTCATTCCTCCTGAGACACACCTTCCTCTGGCCCGGCCTGAAACCTGCAGATCAAATACAAAAAAGGTTCATATTTACTGTGAGGCGTTGAGGCTTTAACGCCCCAACCCCACGCTCCCCCAATGCTCACCAGCACTGAGGGCACTCCCCTCTTCCACCTCATCTCATTGGCTGACTGAAGCACTGGTTTGTTTAAGCACTTGGTCTTTTGCACTTCCACAACCACTTGGTTGTGATGCATTTTCTGCTAGCGTGCGCTTTACTACCACTAATTATGTTAACAAATAAAAAACAAAGCTACTCCGCACTGTGTCCAGTTTGTGTTTAGAAACTTGTCCGAGCAGCACTTCTTTTGATTGTTTGAGATGGTTGGTGGTTTGCAGTGTCTTCGTCTAAAAGGTTGTGCTTAACGTGAACGTCTCCGACCCTGATGGCTCACCGCTCACCAACCAAGGGATGGACCTCTCGTTGCACAGGTCAGCTCCTTGTTGACCAAGTAGTTGTAGGAGGCCTGGCTGTACAGTTACCCCTGCATGAGTGAAAGCACAACCACCCAGATTACAAAGGCAGAGTAAACTGAGCTTTATGCTTTGTAGTACCACACCAACAATGCCTCCCAATGGGAGGTTGGCCTAGAGACTAACCCGGACAGGTTGTGTTCTTCATCGTGAAGTTGGTAATCTAGGCCTTACACTCCACACGCTTCTTCCTGCTGAAGGGCAGCCGGGCAGGAAATGGATCAGAGGATTCATATAAGGAGCTGGAATAGAAATGAATTCAAGATATACAAATGTCTTAACGATTAGCGTCTTGCACACAGTATAAAGTATAAACAGTCAAATTAAGTCAGTTCAATATTTTACCAATAGGTGGCAGTGTTGCGACATATTTGGATGATTGATAGCACACATCAATTGTATAGTAAAATGTATTGCATACAAATGCAATTATAGCTGTAGCTCTTTGAAGCACAAACACTACCCGGTACTAGGGGCTATTATCAACTGATGGAAACAGTTTCCTCCAGGAAGTAGAGGTGCAGCAGAAAGTTTGCATGAAGGTTTGTAGAAATTGCTGCAAATTGACACCAATGGAGGTATGTACTCTGAAATCTGTTTTGCAAGACCAGTGACAATAGTCTTAAAGGGGACATATTATACCACCAGGTGTGAGTGGGATTAGCCTTACAAGCCGTTTGGAAAATCTGCCCAATATGACATCACTAGGGGGCATGTCCACCTAGATCTGTGCGGCATAGATGAGCAAGGTTTACTTCAGTCCACTTGGTAGGCTGGTAGACTGATCTATCGAGCACAGATCTAGGTGGACACGCCCATTAGTGATGTCATATGGGGCCGATTTTTGAAACGGCTTGTAAGGCTAATCACGCTCACACCTGGTGGTATAATATGTCCCCTTTAAATTATTCTCTTGGGACAGTGCAGGTGACCGACGACCATGTTTGTAGGCCAACACACCTTCCCGAAAAGTAGAGTGGTCAGTATCCGAGGACCGACACCAGTGGGGCCCAACATGTATAAGATATACTTTACAGCCGTCAACTACCATTCCAAACGTGATGGGGTATGGATTTTCGATTATTGATACTCGATTCTTGATATCCGCAGCCAATATCTTGGTTGATCGTCTTCGTTGTCTGATTCACTTGAGTCATCATTCTCTGTCTGTCTTATTTACCTTGTGGGTTTGGTAGACTTTCCATCTCCCCTTTGTGACTTGGAATGTGCATTTGTAACTGGTGGCTCTACAGGTATATCATTAACTTGGAGCAGCAGATTTGGGTGGACAGTGCGCATGGGACGGCTTTCTGTCTCAGGGCTTACCTTATAGACTGGGTTTTCACCAGCTGCTCTCGTACAATATAGACATTCAAGGGAAGTCAGTTCAATATTTGTCCAAAAGGTGGCAGTGTTGTGACATATTTGGATGATTGATAGCACACATCAATTGTATTGTAAAATGTATTGCATAAAATGCAATTATAGCTGTAGCTCTTTGGAGCAGAACACTATCAGGGGCTGTTATCAACAGAAGGAAACCATTTCTAAACCCGTACCTTGATGAAATCGGTTTCACAAGACAAGTGACAATAGTCTTAAATGATTCACTTAGAACAGTGCGGGTGACCGACAACCATGGTCGAACTCTGACGCATGTTAAAAACAAGTAGAGTGGTCAGTAGCCTAGGCCCTACAACAGGGGGGCCAATATACAGTTCAGGCTGCCGCCAACTACCATTCCAAACGAGTGGCTGCTCACCACTGTTTCTTCACCATATAAGGTTTTATGAGAATTAAACACTACAAGCCCAAGCCAAGACGGTCCAAAGATTTACCTGGGTTTACCATTCTGCCTACTTCCAATATAAACTGAATTCTTACCTGTGTTTGAGAGATTCTTCATGAGCCATCTCCAGAACGCAAGCTCGTTTAACTTGTGTCTCTGTTTGAAAAAAACACGTGTTGAACATTTACCGCTCTCCGAGTCATGCCTAGCACGAAATGACAGTAGGCCTACATAAAAAGATCAAATTTGTTTTTCATCAATCTCTCGAACCGGTATTTGTGAAAACAAAAATTACTGAAGTAAAAATTATTTTTGCTTAATAATTTTTAAGATTGGATACGGAAATCCTGCGCTTACATGGTGGGCCTGGAGTGACAACACCACTCCAGCAATGAGCCTTAGAATGAAACAAACGATAGACCTGAACTATAACAATGTGAGAAACTTGTAGCAGCTATGTCAACACATTTAAGACCGGCATTTCTATCTATTTTCGTCACTTTTACATTTCACTGCATACTTGTATGCATTTGAGAAATAAACTCTTGAAACTTAAATCCTGAAGTGAAGGGGATTGGGGGGAGGAGAGTTCAACACAACAGGGTCAGACCTATGCTGCACGTCATAAACTTGACATTATAAACAGTATTGCATCAGACAAATGCAGAAAAGGAGGAGCAAATGATTGACTGTTAAAATGATTGAAGTTGAATCCCGAGGAGTGCGCCAAGGTGTGCAGTTCTCGATTGGGACACACTATAAATTGGCAGAGAATTCACTGCCGCACGGACTGGCCTCATGAGACGTGACAGATGTAGCGGAACGCTCATTACGTCATTAGAAGCCAATTCGATATTGATGTATTGATATAGGTTTCATAAGCCCGTGTTTCCCCAGCGTGGGTCAGGGTCAGTGAGCAACACAATGTAGACCATACAAATGAATGCTATGCCATGTAATGCAATACAATACAAAACCCTAACCTTAACCTGCAATTAGAACACAAAGAATATTCCATTTTTAAATATATTAAAAAGGTGTGATATTCCCATGCAAAATAGTGCAGCTATGTTTGGGATTTGTTCTATAAAGATGTTGTATTGGCAAAATGTACTCAAATAGGGGTTAGAAATCAGCACAGGATGCCACCATCCGCTGTTGACTCCCATTAGGTTCGAATAATTTGTATGTTTACTGCAGCCGCTCTGCCTCCATACCTCACTGCCTCTGTAATGGACCTCTCCGTCAGTCCTCCGACACCGTGAATAAAACACTCGGGCTGAACCACATGGAGTTTGGAGGGTGTGGAGCTAGGGATTCAGAACAGGGAGTTTGGGTGGGGTTCCTAACAGGTTTGTGGAGACCCTGAAACCACAGATAGGCCTACAACTAGGTCGAGTAATAAGGGACCGGGTATCTCATTGTCAGGATCTGCGTGCGGCCCAGCGGGTTCTTTCTTCCAACAGGGGGCGACATCTGACAATATAGTGGCTTAAACTACTTCATTTAAGAATGCTTGATTCTGATTGGCTGGGAGGAGGGCATTAACCCGGCAGGTTGCCCGCTGACTTGTCGGTTCTACTTGCTGCTGACTGAGCACAGCGTCATCAAATAGTAGATCAATACGCCGCATGTATTTTTTGGAATACTTGATTCTGATTGGCTGCAGGGTGTCCATTAATCCCTGATATACGGTCACCTGCTAAATAGTTCCAGTCAAATTATCTGTTCAGCATTCAAAACGACGGCTGGAAAATGAATTATACTGTAATCAGGCAAAGCGGTTATATGCTACCCTACAGTATCTGTGGTATAAAGGCTGGGACGAATTTTGAATTATAAATAGGCCTATGTACAAGTATCATGGAATTTTGCCTAAAGTAAAATCCTAAATAACGAAAATGTACCGTAACTTACGCTAATGAAAACGTTTTGCCACAACTGACAGAAATATCAAACAGGTTTCCCCCCATAATGACCAGTCTGATGATCAATTACTAAAAAAAATAAAAAATCAATCCTAACATTATAACTAACTTCCCAATGCTCCTAGCCGTCATTTTTAGAAATCACACAATGCAGCAACCTGTCTGTATCTTTGCCTGTTTATTTGCAGACCAATACTTTTTGCTGAGCTGCATCCGGCCTTAATATTCAGCCTGTCCTGCCACCCACCACCCACACCATAACACCCGAGGAGGATTTAGACAGAAATCAATAAATGGATCCCATTCACAACTTTGCGTTTCCACAGCTTTTTATTAAAGTAGGCCTATATTTCTGCACTGACATTTTTATTGTTTTATTTATTCTTCTTCTCCTTATAGGCCTACTTTAGTTTAACATTACTCTTTTAAATGATTGCCCCACCAAGTAAAATGTGATATCTTGCCTATTGAAAGGTGTTGGATGGCTGCTATATCAATAAAGTTGTGTAACAGATGGGGTTGTCATTGCCTGTTTGATGAACTTGGTCTGAGAGTCCGAGTTGGTTGACAAACACCCGCAGTTGGTTCTCCACCTGGACGCTGGGCAGTGGGAAAGGAGGATCATTAGGTACAGATTGAGAATAATTTACCAGAGCCACCAACTACCATTCACAACTGTCAGGTTCTCCGGGCCTTTCTGCCTCAATGTCTGCCTAAACCCGAAAATGGCATAGAGGACAACATAGTGTGTGGTGGACTCACTTAAGTTTAACAAAACTTTCTTCATTTATTTTCCACGTTTTGGAGAATGTTTGTTAGAAGTTTGCCAGTTTTTTTCAGCAGGTTGTCAGCCGTTTGAAAACCAATAGCGTCTATGCAGTCATCTTTACACTGAAGTGCACCCAGTTTAGTTATTTGTTTGGTCCTTTGTCCCGCTCAAACAAAGTCCCCACACCCGGAAGCGTGAATCAATTAAATCCCCTGTCCCATCACCTCACGTGACCTCCACGGCACAGCGCTGCCCTCCCTTGCAATATTTCCAAACAACTTAAATTCATTAAAGTAATTGCCATTTTCAGCTTTTGACCTCTGTGATCACCCCCCCCCCCCCCAGGTGTAGTGACTAGCCTCCCAAGGTTTAGTGACCCCAGGTGTAGTGATCCCACCCCCCCAGGTGTAGTGAACCCTCCCCCCCAGGTGTAGTGAACCCTCCCCCCCAGGTGTAGTGAACCCTCCCCCCCAGGTGTAGTTACCCCCAGGTGTAGTAACCCCACCCCCCCCCATGCGTATTACCCCTCCCCCAAAGGTGTAGTGACCCCACCCCCACAGGTGTAGTGACCTTTCACCCCCAAAAATATTCTCTCCATCATTTTCTATACCTCCTTTTTCTCGATTTTATATTCTCTCCATCATTGTGTGTTGGCAGTATCTATTCATCTGGACAGGAAACAATAAAGCATAACCAAAAATCGTATGAAGTGAAAATATATCATTTCAATATTAAAGGTTTCACTATTATTCCACACGTTCAAGGAGGACTATGATAAAGTAGAGGGCAGTATAACGAGGAAAGGGCAGGAACAGAAGGTTGGATTCACAGCGGTGTTGATCCAACAGGGGGCATGCGTGCTACTCCCAAAGAGCTGTGGCCTACACCCTGCTGTGAAGGCTTGGGTGGAGGGGCCCACCCGAGGGCCCCTGGAAGGCCCTCCCCAGCACCCCACACTCGTTGCTATTCCTCGTCTTCTTCACCGACCCTCAAAGAGCTCGGACACCACCCGGTCGGCCACCTCGACCAAACGTCTCCCCCTCACCATGGTGACGGAAGAGAAGGGGGGGGGGGGGGGGGGGGGGGGGGCGACAAGGAAAACAGAGCAAGCTCAGTTAAGACCCTGCATCTACTGGCATTCATAAACACACACCTCCATCACCCAGCGACTCCGTCATAAATCCCAATCCCAGTGACACCTAGTGGCCGGGACAGCGGCCAAGCCGGTGGCGCCACCGCCAGGGGCACGGCTTCTCGCTCGTACGATCGATCCCCATACATCTAATGGCTGTCGAGAGAAACAGAGTCCCAGCCCATCCATACAAGCTACTATATATCTAATTACCCAGCGCCGCTTCTCAGGGCCCTGCTGTGCTGCGACTGGAGTTGGATTTGTTCCACAGCAAACGAAGGCCGAGGTCACAGGAGTTGCTTCGTCACGACCGGACCCCCATCCTCCGGTCGTGGGGGGGGGGGGGGGGGGGGGGTTGAGGACCACGTCCCAGGGGTCGATCACCACCTTGTCCTTCACGGACACGTCCGGTACGGGCCCCGGCCCGCTGGGAGGACGGCAGGGTGGCCAGGAGGTCAGAACGTCTGTGGGGATTTCAGGGACTTGCTTTCATCTGTCAGTTCAACAGATAAACAACACACCAACACTCACGGCGCACACACTCGAAAATCCAGTTACAGAAACAGCCGAACAATTAGTTTGAATTGGCATCCATCGTTTAATTTTTTTCTGCCAACCCCTCCCCCTCCCAGTTGGCATTGATAAAGATGGATAGCGACAGAACTCTGTCGTTTGTGAAATACCATGTGGAAGCATCAATTTGAGCAATGACATTTGCTGAGCATCCAGATTATGCCAGCTAGTCAGGGAAAAATGTTCAATGACATACCGAGTGTGTGAGACACATGTGTGTGTTTGTCTTTGTGTGTGTGTGTGTGTGTGTGTGTGTGTGTGTGTGTGTGTGTGTGTGTGTGTGTGTGTGTGTGTGTGTGTGTGTGTGTGTGTGTTTGTGTGTATGTGACACGTGTTTGTGTGTGTGTGTGTGTGTGTGTGTATGGGACGTGTGTGTTTGTCATTGTGTGTGTGTGTGTGTGTGACACGTGTGTGTGTCATTATGTGTGTGTGTGTGTGTGTGTGTGTGTGTGTGTGTGTGTGTGTGTGTGTGTGTGTGTGTGTGTGTGTCTTTGCGTGACATGTGTATGTGTGTTTTGTTTGTCAGTGACGTGTGTTTGTATGTGACGTGTGTGTGTTTCCTGGTCTGGCTGGAAGGTGATGCGGGTGAACTCAAATCCCTCTGAGTCTATGGAGCAGCCCATGTTTTATACCTGAGGGGAAATACAACGTTGTGTTAGCTGGCAGATGTTTCCGGAGCTGATTAGTACGTAGCAGTTACAGCTGAACTGTAAGAGTTAGGCCAGATGTAATGAAAACCAGGAACTTGGTTCACATTCACATGAATTCACAAAGGGTGCTGTCACAGAGCATACGCTTTTCGTTTTTCCAAAGCATGTTCATAGGGTGTTTTATGTGTTGTATTGCAAATGGGAGCAGAATAATAGCCTACTAGTGAATGATAGAGAGAAAGAGAGAGGGTTTCGGGGGAGATGGGGGTTAAGTGCCAGTTTCTATTA